>NC_132934.1:196981000-197156000 GCF_034638445.1 Ciconia boyciana | reverse complement strand
GGGACTCGTCCTTGGAGGAAAACCACTAACTTCTTCGGAGGAAAAAACATCCGATCCCGCTGGAGACTTCAAAGCAGGTGAGGCGTGCTGTGCAAAACGACCCAAACAGCGACTGCCTTTTCTGATGGCCAAAAGAGCCAAGCACCCGCCCTGCTGATGTCTCGCACCGACACCGTGTGGTCCTGAGGCTGTCGGGGGATCTGCTCGCTGCCAGCTGAGCAGCCCCATGAGCTGCTGTTGGCAGGTTGCAATAAGTTGTAAATATTGGATCATTCTCCATCCAGAGGACCCTCCAAGATAAAGTACTGTGATTTGAAACGTGATGCTCTTCCTTCTGAAGAGGAACAGAAGAGGGTCTCCAGCATGTTGCTCTCTGGCAGGATAGCAGGAGTTTGGGGTTTAGGTGCAAAGAGGCTAGTGCCAGTAATGCTTTCTACATGAGATGGTGCAGAACTGCCACATTCCCTCAGGTCCAGGTGCTTTTTCACCAGAAGAATGTGTTATATCTGTGATCCTGGAACAACAGAGAAGGCAAACTTCTTGTGGCAGGGCAGAAATGCCTAGGGGAGGGTTAGGGGTTAGCTGTCAGTCAGGCGGTTCAGTAAGGCTGGAAGAGACAGGAGCATCTCTCCAGGGTTCGTGGAGGCCTCTGGGACAGTGGCTGGTCAGAGAGGGCTCCTCTGTTCTGTTTTATCTTGAGTTTTGTGGTTTGGCCTTGCATGAACCTAGAAGAGGCTCTGGGAAGGCCAGGAGCTGCCTGTGCCAGTTGGCAGCCTGGTCGGATCAGTAACTCCTCATTTCTTCAGCATGCACAGGAAAGGTCTCTGGAGCACTTAAGCATTACTACTTAAATCCTGCTGAAATCTGGGTTAAGTATGACCACAAAGACAGCCCTAAATAATGCTACACTGAAGGTAAGGCATGATATTGCAGCTGAGCATTGCTAACTGCTGCTGAACCACCATCCCACTTATCCTTAAAACCAGTAACACTCCAGGGCTGGGTATCTGATCTAATATAAGCTCTATTGAAAACACATTAAAGAGCTATCTAGAGCTGTGTTATAGACTTGTAAACTACTGACAAAGCATGGAAGGATGTTAAGGGACAATGGGACCGGGGGTGATTAATCCCGGAGTAAGAAAGGTGTGAACATGGGCATAGGCAAGCACACATAAAGACTCTGGATAAGGAAATCACACACCTGTATGCCCAAAAGGTGATTCAAGAGAGATAGACTATCAATATTAATCTGACATTAAGTCTTCAAAAGTAAAACAACTTCAGGATGATGCATAAGATTTTCAGACATGCTCGGCACTGGCCACGCTTGACTTTCAGCAGACTGATCAAGAAATGTGCTGCTTTCTACAGCAGCTGATTGAAAATAAGGCTGGAAATGGTGGGACAACACTTTTTTAAGAGTAGAGACAAAATCAAAACCAAACTAATATGCTGCAGATTCATTGCTTTTGTTGTTGTTTCAAAGTTGTTTAGCCCATTTAAACTCAATTAGAGAAACTGGGCCAATGTCCAGACATGCATATTTGGAAATGAAATGTCTATAAAATGTTCACATTTAGGTAGGGGCAAAGGGGAGATTAAATTATTTTCTGAATGTGACTGGAATTTGACAACTAGAATGGTGTTTGGGGCATACTTAGGACCAAGGTTATTTTTTCCTTCTACTGTTGCAGGCTCTTGAAAATCCCAAAAATGAGCTAAGAAGTGAGCCCCCTGAAGGCTCACTATGATGGATTCACAAAAGCTCTGGCTGATCCCAGTGGAAGTTTCCCCTCTGGACCCCTGCTAACATACTGGGAACAGTGGGAAGGTTCCCCTCATTCCAAGTGCTTGCTTATTTCAGAAAACAGCACATCCTAATTTCCCATGGCTTCTTTTACACTGTTGCCACATACTTGGGACTGTGTCCCTGCATGGGATGACCTTTGCTGGCTGGCTGATGGCATGTAACCCCTTTTGGGCACACAGCATGTAGAGTAAGGGATGATCTGCCCCTCCTTGCCTTGCAGAGTCTGTGCCATGCCATGGCGAGGGTTCCCGAGGCTCCGCATTTGCAGCTCCTTCCCCCACGCACACCCCACGGCCATACAGGCTCTGCAGCAGGTTCCCCACTCCGCTCTGGAGCTTTTCCCTCTTCCTCCACAAAGCAGCCTTCATGCACTGTCCCAGTGGCTGAGCACATCTTGGACTTGCTGCATCTCTTACCCCTGCCTCAACCAAAGCCTTCTCTGGTACAGTGTGGGAAGGGCTGACTAGAGCTGTGGGTCTTGGAGCTAGGACCTCTTTGGAGACGCTTGAGAAGACCACTCCCTTCTCTCAAGCTGCTAGTTCATGTGTTCAAGTTTTCCTCCTCTGAAACTTAGGGACCATATAGGCATTCCTTTACAAAAAAAAAAAGCAAAACCTGAAATTCCAGTGGGATGACCTGAGTCAGAGTCACAGTTCACAGCACGGACCGGCTGTGACCCTGTAGCCCTCGTCGAGACCCCAGGGTTAACATGTCCCTGGTGCAGCACCATCTTTTAGCCCAGTGGTCTCCAAACCTTTTTTGATCGTGCAGCCTTATCAGTAAAAATTTTTTAAGCATGTACTCCCAATCTATGTATATTTATTTACAAATTATGTACATGTGCTACTATATTAATATATTATGTACATTATAAAACATAAGAAACAGATATTAAAATGGAACAGATAAAGATGAAATAAACACTGTTCTTAAAATTAAGTTAAATTAAATTAAATTAAATTAAATTTTATTTATTAATGGTAAAAAATTATTTTCTTCCCACATCGCAATGGATTGTCTTGCACACACTCCACTTTGGGGACCACCACTTTAGCCTGTCGTATGCCACTTATAGCAACACCAGCGACCCTGACAGCAATAGCAGAATTTGGGTTCAGTGATCACATGAAATGAAGAGCCATCAGTCCCATGTCCCTTTAGATATATTCTCCTGAGAGGGCTTGCAGCCAGTCGACTCAGTTCAGATTCAATGGATCATAGCACAAAGCATGATCCCTATTTGTGGCGGTGGGAATTTAAGTATACATCAGTGACAGGACAGATTCCCAGGCTCTTCTCCTCCAGTATCGGATGTCCTAGAATTCATCTGCAAAACCACAGGTGCACAAGGATCACAGTGTCATCCTGAGGCGACTACTCTGCCTGTGTCAAGAACAGAAAAATCAGGTGCCCAACCCATCAGTAGGACCTCTGTTGCCACGGATGGCCACCTAACCTCAGGGAATGGCAGTGTTCATAATTTGAAAGGCTAACTCTCTCTCTGAGCCCATCTAGTCTCTATTAGTTCCTATCCGGTGACTTACAGAAAATGACATCAAAGCACTGGTTGGCTCCAGAGGTGGGCAATACTACGTTTAGCCCATTTAAATTAGGAAATGGCAAGAGTGCCACAGGAGTTGTCATTTCTTGTCGTGTTACTGAAGAGTATGCTTCACTGTTGTGAAGACAGATGGAAATCTAGAGAGATACCAAGACATTGCAAAGACCAAGCAAAAATAAAACAGCGCAACTTGGTATTGGAATGGAGGAGGTTACCCTGGCGGTGGGAGGGTGATGGAGGGCACGTCTGATGCCTGAACAGTGAATCAGAGTACCAGACCTCAGCGGGATCTAGGAGCACCTGCCACCTGCTAGTGGGCATAGGATGCATTTCCAACAGCTCAGTTTTTCCAGATCAGGAGAAAGTTTCAAGCAATTATCACAGTGTGTTAGGAAGTATGAGCTTCTGGGATGGAACAGGTACAAGTGGACTTACCAGCTTTGGCAAATGGAGCAGTAGTGGAGATGTGGAGGAAAAGCCCAGGTAACAGTGTGTTACCTGCAGATACTTCAGAGCATCACTTGTCATCATCAGAGAATTTGGAATTATACGGCACAGAAATGTCATGTTTTTACAATTGTCATTGTTATAGTTCACTAGCAAAGAAAGTTGAACAGAACCAGTCCTTTAAAGGTTTCTGTTTTGTAGCTTAGGAGGCCCTTAGAAGTTAGCTGCTCTGTCAGGAGTGTGTCCTAGCATGGTCACTGACTGTGCCTCCAGTGGGGACAGCAGGAGAGGAGCAGAAGCAGATCCCTCTGCAGTCCTGAGCCTGGTTGTGCTGTCCCCTCTTCCTCTGGGAGCAGGGGGGCTGGGAGGGAGAAAGCCTGGCTGTAACACTGTTTCCAACTGAAAAGCAGGGAAGAAGGAAAAGACAATAAATGAGTTCCCTAATTTTTTTTCATAGGACAAGAAAAAGGCAGAGGATCAGCAGTCCTAGCCATGAGCCCCTCTGGCCAGCACAGGTAGGAGGTTCCAGCCTCTCCGTTCTGTTTCTTTGGGGCAAACACCTCTGTTAGATGTTTTTGTGTTCAGACAGCAGTGCCACCCACAACCCCTCCTCCTTACTTACACCCTGACTTACACTTGGCTCCAGTAGCCTTTTCCTCACTCGGAAATGTCCTTATTTAAAATGTGGCTATGATATCTGGTCTCTTTTTCACTGATGCAACTGTTGCAAGCTCATTTTCAGACTGTGCTATGAAGCAAAAGCTTCTACTCTTTCTCCGGGTCTTTTGATCTTTCACAAAACCATTCTCATGCTGTAGCTACGTTGGCATGGATATACTGTACAGCCCTTGAATTCACTCTCTTCTTTAGAAAACTGTAAACTCTGTGTACAGCAATTAGCTCATCCCACAGCGTACATGAATACATTGCTTCAGGCTATTTGAGTTCTGCGTCATGTGTATAAGCTTCATCCTTACCTCTTATTCTTCGCCGTGTTCGTAACTCCTGTTCCTTGTTCATTCTTCAACTCCACTATTTTTGTGCCGCAGTCTTGGAGACTGGTGGGAATGGCACTGACATTGGAGAGCATGCTCTGCCAGCAAATGTGCTGGGAAGTTTCTGGGAGCAGTGGTTTCCTTGTGTTGTCACCTCCCAGTGGATTTGCATGTCACTGTAATAAGAATGAATAATAAGCTGCTGCTTGTCATTTAAAATGTCTTGGGTCCATCCGTGGAGGAAAGATTTGGAAGCAGACAACCTTGTCATTTTTAACTTCTGCTTTGAACAAGACAATGAGGAGAAGACAATTGTCAAAAGACATAAAACTGGTACAATATAAAGATTTATAATTAAATAAGCAGTGAATATGTCACCTTACACAGGCAAGCCTTGGAAAAGCTTGACATAAAAGATCTGCTACGAAACTATGTTGAGGGAAGGGAACCATAAGGAAGTTGTGAGAGATTTGTATATTTAAAAGAAGAAGTTTAATACTTTACTCTGTACTCTGGCCGTGGCTACGTTTATGTTGCAGTTAACCTACGTTTCTGTGTTCAGGTTAGTCCCACCTGATGCAAGAGTATTCATTGCACAGCCCACAACATTACTATGTCCTCTCTTTTTGCACGTGCCAGCTGGTGTCCCTGCGAGGGCATAGCTCACCATTCTTTGCATTGGGACACTCTGAGACTGGCAAAATCAACCAAATCATCTGTGAAATATTACTCTCCTTCTGGGATGAACTGTGGGAAGAGCATGGAAGGTCTCCCACCTCTTGAGTGAACCAGCCTGTGCTCGTGCTGTGAAGCAGGTGGCTCCAGGCATGTTAGTGTAAGGGTTTTCATCACTGCAGTCAAGTAAAAAGCCTGATACTGTCATAGCAAAAAGGTCTGAGGGGCTGATCTGTGTCTTCTTGTAAATCTTAACTCAGCAGCATGATATAAATTGCTAAATACAGGCTAGGGAGAGCCTGGGCACTGGACCCTTGCTTTACCACATTGCTTAGTTGTTACCTCCCTCCCTGTTGCTGTTATGGATAGACCTCTCCACCTAGCTCCCTGCAAAGGGAAAGGTTAGTGCACTGCAGGGTGGGCAATGAGCCGTTCAATGCCATTTGGCTTTTACCAGACATCACTCCCTGGTCTTTTTTATTAAACAGTACGAATATGGTCTTAATGACCCTCACTGATGGCCACTTCCTTACAGCCCTCACTGTCTGTCCTCCCTTTGGCTGGAAGACACACTGATGTGGTGGGTCAGAGTTTGCCTCTGAACCTCAAATGCTCCAATTCCCCCCTTGACATACAAGTATAAACTCGCTCTGAGGTTGGGTTTCCATTAGCATTATGGACTGTGGATGCGATGATGAAGTGAAAATGACGCTCTAGAGGACTTGCCATGCTGCCACACACTGTATTGACCTCATCTTCCAGGCTGTGTTAAATCACTGTCTGCAAAACACACCCCCTCTTCCATCTTGCCCAAGGCAAGGGCAGTGATGCATGACCTAAGTTATCCCCAAATGCAGGATTTGGCCCATGTCCTGCAGTCACCCGCACTGTTTAAGGGTGCAGCACACTCCCTGGCAGAGTTTCATCCCACGCCAGCTAGCCTGGACATGGTTCAGGAGTAGCACAGAGCTGTTCCCACTAGGTGCTATGGATGAACCACCCACTCTGGGGCAGAAAAGGTTTTAGTTGTATGGATGTGAGCAGCAGCCTGCCACTTACCCCCAGTATCTGTTCTCTGACCCATTTGATTTACTGGTATAGGTGTCATCTACGAGTCATGGTTAATCCTGGAATATTCAGAGGATGTCTGTTGAGACGGCAGTAAAGCATGACTGAAAATTAGTAGAGCAATTCTTTACATTTAAAGCATCTAAGAACGGAGGCTTGTCCCACCTCAGTGTGTTTCTCCTCCCAGCTCTGTCCTCCATCCCCCACAAGTGAGGAGGCTGATTAATTATGCTATGGATGCTGAGTCAAACGCACTCCAACAGAAGTCAGTGGAAATGTTCGCGTATTACCGAGCAGGAGTGAAGGCTGCAGCAGCCAGCCTAGAAGAAAACAAATGGGACCATCCAGCACACATCTCACCAAAGCTTCCACATCTGGGTTGTGCACCAAAAAATACATCTGAGACTATAGATTCAATACAGATCAAATAACAAAACCTTAGATGCCTTTTGTTGGTTGAATCCACCCGGCCTGGTAAATATGCTTTCTGATGTATGCAGTATCACCTGGGCACCAAATGATTTATTGTCCCTCAGTTTTCATTTATAAAACTGACAAAGTCTGGGCTGATAAATGCTGATATATGTTAAATTCAACCAGCTTATGATAAAAGTTGCTTGCCAAATGGCGACAGCTGGCTGCCTCAGTAAACACGCCATGTAGCTACCTTCACCCCTGAGGAATGTTAATTGCTATTTGATATAATAAAGCATGTTTAAGGTCCAAAGGAAAGAGGCAAGGAGGTTAAACTCAACAGATACATAATGCTACCAGACATAATGCCTATCACTTAAAATTTACTACCAAGTAGGAAAACAGCTAATACCAGCTTCAGCCAAGCCTGCCAGGACAGTGATAACACTTGTGAATAGATGTGAGATAATTATGATCATGATGTTTCTAGATTTACAGTACAACATTGCTGAAGTGTCACCCAGATGGCTATTGAAGGAAAAAATATCTCATGGGGAGGTGAGGTCAGTACTGCATTGTACCATTAAGTTCCTCTGGATATGTCTACACTGGTAGGTGGAGCACTGGCCAAAGCAAAGCCTGGAGCCTGGTTTGAACCATGGCTCACAGACAGTGCATCTGCATCCCTGGTCCTGGGTGTGCTCACCGAATCCAGGCACTGAATCACTCCATCAGCCCTTGGTGCTCTTGAGGTTGGTCCATGTTGCAGACACAAGTACTCTTAGGTCCATGCTGAGAGATGGCATGAGTTTGAGCTTTGTCCTTGCATCTCATTAGATGCATTACTCCGCATCTCACCCCAAATTTGTGCCTGACACAGCCTTTACCCCAAACAGGTTGGGCGTGGCACAAGCTGGAGCTAGTGAGTGGACTTGGGTCCATACCCAAGTGCCAAGGGAGCAATGGCATGTGCTGTGGCTGGGAA
Source organism: Ciconia boyciana (assembly GCF_034638445.1). Taxonomy (NCBI): domain Eukaryota; kingdom Metazoa; phylum Chordata; class Aves; order Ciconiiformes; family Ciconiidae; genus Ciconia; species Ciconia boyciana. Next base: position 197,148,042 of record NC_132934.1, on the reverse strand, counting down.
AATGCACAGAGCTCTCGGGCACCAAAAGCCATTTCAAACCTGGTACAGAAGTGTGAAGAAGGGCTTGTGTTCAGGAAAGCCTCTGCATTTCTTCCCAAGGTTTCTGCTGGGCTAGTTAAAGACATCGCCTCTCCTACAAAATTGCCCCATTTACAATACTGAACCTTTGGGCTTGTACAACAAGTACAAGCTTAAGAGCAACAGGACACTGGAATCCTTCACTGTAATATAAATCATAAAATAGTAACATATAAAAAACTAATGTTGGCATTTCCAGCTCTGGAAAATGTTCACAGCACGATTTATGGCCCTTCCCCGCACAGAATAGCAGCTATTTTATGAATCAGTAGTTCTGTCAGAGCTCTAATACTAGGACTGTCATTGATTTAAAACAAGGCTTTGCATTACCACCCCACGGCAATCAGGTTGCTGTGAGCAACCTGGATGTTTTCAAGGGACTCATGTTTCATTTAAATGCTTTTTACTGGGCTGCAGGAAGGACAAGAACTGTAGACTGGAGTATATAAATGTCTTCTTTATAAGAACAGGACATGGTAACAACCGAAGTATTTCAGAAGGAGTGGGGAAGGCTTGCCTAAATCTTCATTCCCAGGGCCATCTTAGATGTCTAAGGTATCCAAGACATCCACACACAGCTAGCAAAGATAGCACAGGTCCTATGGGAGACTGCCCCATTGCAAAGCGACTGGAGACCAGACAGAATACCCCAGAGTAGCCCACACAGCACCTATGTTTGGGCAACTGAATCTCAGACAATCCATTCTGTATTCTCAGGTGTTGCTTTGTTCTTGTCCATGCAGCTGCAAGAAGATACCCCCTCCAAAGAGCTGCCCCCATCCCCTCGCAAGGGTGCAATTGAAGCCAGAGTCCTGCAGCCTGGAGGCATTCCGCAGGTGCTGGGTGTGGGAAGGGCTGTTCAGCCAGGAGACAGGTTGTGCTAACCCTCGCTGAAAAGTCCTCCAGAGCACGCTGGCATGGCTTGGGAGTCCTCATTTGCCCTCTGGAGCGGTCCTGTCCACCATTTGTTTAATAAAAGATTCTTGTGTGGTTTTCTTCTGGTGATGCTATGCAGAGGGTAAATGTGCTCCATACACGCAGGAAAGGACAAACCTGTGTTAGACCCTGCTGGGCTTTACTGGAGAAACAGTATTGAACCCTGGGAATAGATGTCACATCCTTCCCCATAGCCAAACTTCAGGACCAAGAAATTCTGCTGAATCTTTGCTGTTGTTTCCCTGGCAGGATCACCATGTTAGCATGCTTCAAATCTGTTGTACTTTAGAGGAGAAGCATCTGCAAACTTTTGGGGACCGCTAGTGTTGTTTTGGGTGTCTGGCATAGTGGGAATAACCAACAGTCTGATGGTTTCACTGCCCTGAACCCTCTTCCTCCAAAATCACTCTGAACATGAGACAGCTCTTTAGGTAAATGTGCCCATTTTCACAGCGCAGAAGAGCCACGGGTAGCCAAGCAGAGCAATGTCTCCTTTCAGTCTCTGTAAGCTCACGTACATAAAGCTCCTGGGATGCACAACTAGCAGCAATCACTCTGCAAGAACAGCAGTGAGAACTGGGAGTTCATATCTTTATTAATTTTCCATAGACATAGATGAGTTGGCAACCACATAAATTCAGGGATGACTTGAAGTTTGGAGTAGGCAGTGTCAAACATGACCTATTGGTATTGGAGAATACTGTGATTAATATGCCATCATCTAATCAAACAATGAACTTCAGCCATAAGAATGAGGATCAGAATGACTGTAAAACCCATCATCCAGGCTATCTTGAAGAGCTAACTTGGTTATCTCATCACTTCTCTTAGGAGAGCACCTGATATCTTTTGGAGGGGACATTTCTTTCAGAGGAAAATAAAAGAGAAAGCACTCACTTCATAGTGTGGTATTTGTCTTGCAAAGATGCAAAAGCTCAGTCCTCCCGCAGCAGGACCTGTTTGATGTGGATGCTGGGAGATGTGTGACTATTATGGCTTGAGTGGTGCTTCACATCATGCCAAGCTTTCAGATCACAGTGGATGTTTTCAGACCTTGCCCTGTTTGCTGGGAGTCTTTCGCCTGCTGCTGCAGAGCCCTGCAACCCTCCAGCTGAGGTCATGCCCTGGTGTCTTGCCACCTTATGTCATTGCTGCCTTTTCTTCTGCCCTTGAAGCACTCATTGACATCATGGGGCTGCACCATGCAATGCCACGTAATGAGTCATCATGGGGAGAAGACCCCCATGGAGAGAGGTCTAGCAGAAATGTGCCTTCATTAACCATCTAGCCACAGCCCTGTGCAGCCACTTGCTAGGTGGCTTTTGCCTGGATGAAGGCCTCTACCATTTTTGAAGGAGCCACCACCTTGTCCTTGTCAGGACTTCTGAAGAATATAATGTGTTGTGAAGTGACCTCATGCAAAGAAGAGGTTTGAGCTGGCAGGAGCACCGAGACATCCATAGACACCAATCCCAGTGCCAAAGCCACCCAGCACCCTGGTGCCTTTTTGCTACAGGATGAGAAAAGCACCACATGCCTCTGATACAGACGGTTAAGGGGCTGATGAACAGCCACCACCCCACAGGTTTTCATCTGGAAGTGTAGGTCCAAGATCTTCATCTCAGGAAACCATTTTGAGCCCCTGGCTGCCTTCTCTTTGCACAGCTGTCAGAAATAGTTCTCAGCTGTATCAGAAAAACAACAAAGATAAATCAAACAAATCCCATGGTAGGAAACACTGGGGGTTTCATAGCATGTTACTCCAGGTGCCTGCAGTATCTGAGCTAGGTGCCCCAGGCTCTTGGGACAATGGCATTCATCTGAAAATGTTGGGAACTGCATCCCTTGTGGCTATTTCTCTCTGCTGACTTTGAAGAGAGCATGGGAAGACTGGATTGTGGACAACTTCTGGCCAGATGAATCTCAAAAGGTTTATCTAGGTAGCGTGTATCATACTTACTTTCTGGGACCTACAGCAGCAGATAGATGGATGTGCTGTTAGGTAGATAGGTAGACAGATAAGTACTCCAATATCCTATTTGCCTGTCTTACTGTTTAGCTATTTTCAAAATATATACATATACACATACACACAAATACATACATACCAGTGACGTGATTATCTGTTAAACAAATACATATGTTGCTAGTATAGCTCATCCCTATTTTTCATCAGTTGTGTTATGGAATAACTGAACTGGTTCTTAGACCTAGTGCCTTAATTTTTTCCATAGATGACATTTCCTGCAAGATGGAATTCTTTAGATTTCATACTAGCAAAATGCATGGACTGAGCTTTGAATGGCAAACTCCACAACTTTCTAGAGTGCAGAATAAGGCCCAGAGGCCTCTCAGATGACTTCTGGCAGATCTGGCTGGGGAGATTGAGACCCTCTACTGTCCTTCTGGCAAGGATGCTGGAGAAACACATCCATAAAATACCCCCATCAGTCAGTGAACAACTGATGACAGTGGAGTTGCAGTAATGGTGGCCACCAAGGTCTCACTCCCTTCTTGCCACATTTGCTGAAGATGAGAGGCCAAGGGGACTTGCGGAGACAGCTGACAAGGGGTGCTAGCTCAGCAACCCACGGCTGCTCTGAATGTCTGAGTGAAAGCCCTCAGCGAACCAAACACTAACCTGAGCTCTGAGATGCTTTTTGTTGGTCAATGAAGGCTTTTTTGCTCCAGCTGACCTGGGCATGTGGCTCACTCTCTGGGGATGCTGCGGAAGACAACTTGAGCAACGGCCCACTGGAAGTGTCTGGCAGGAATGAAAGCTTATTCCCACTTGTTTCTTGTTTGTGGTTTGGCACTCACCTGCAAGCAAGGACATGGGAATTGGTTCCCTTTCCTGCAGGCCAAGTCTCCAGCATCCTTGGTAAGTGCTGCAACTAGCCACTCCCTTCAAAGACTATATGGTCTACTGAATTCCACTTCAAAGACCGAGAATGTGACTGTGCCAACATATCGCTGCTGTTTGTTCATGGCATGGCCCAAGCAGCTTCCCACTCCATGAATGTGAGCAGTTGCCTGTTCCCTGGAGCTAGCAAGACTCCCTGACTTTTCTGGACAGACCCAGGCAGCTCATTAAGACTCATCCTCAAGCATCTCCCTCTCTCCATTGACTGTACAGGAAGCTTATGTACTCAGAGTGACTCTTCTGGGCCAAATCATCTTCTGAAGTGTTACCGAAGACATGAAAGGCCTGCAGTGACTTACGTCCACTGGAGAGTTTCTTCTCTTCCACTGTCACCTAAAATGCACAGCACAGATCAGAATCCTGCCCACTGGAGATGTCGAGATTCAAATTATTTGAGAAACCACCAAGTCCCAACATTTTCTCTGATTAGTCTGAACTCAAACACTGCAGGATTTTGCCTAGATTTTGCTACCTCTTTTGCTGTTTCAAAGCTTCACTACATGACATTTCCAAGGAACAAGGAAAACCTACATCTTCAGAGCTGTAGGTGTTGTCTTTTTGGGGAAAATGTAATTATATTTTTAGGAGGAGACATTTTCAAAGTGATAGAACAGAAGCAACCCAATGTATACAGCCCAACACACTTCAGCAAAGACGGAGAGGGAAGCTAACCTGTCAGTGTCACTCACTACCTCACAATCCCACCAGCGCCAAGAAACAGGAGCTAGCAGCATGGTTAGTCCTGCCCAAAATGCAAAGAAAGAGAATGTGGTTTTAATAGACTTGACATGTCAGTAGCAACAGACAAAAGGAAAAAATCAAATATATGTGTCCCTCTGTCTTAAAACAGTATCTGCAGGTAACTGTTGGATGTAACACTGGAGAGCGGAAGGCTACTGAAGACTTCATTGTGTCATGACTAGCAAAAGAAGTCTTCTGGCATCTACATTTTCAGCTTAGTTTTCTTCTCCCTCTGGAGTTTCAAAGCAAAATCGCTGCTGCGCACTGATATATACGAGTTATTGTTGTTCAGAATGGTGCCAGTGAGGTCTAAGCATGGTGTAAGGCAACTCTCAGTACTCAGACAGGGATAGGGGTGATTACCATGACCAGCTCACAAAGGCTTGCTCAAAATGCTCTGGCAAAACTGTTTTTCAACTGAAAACAGGGTTCTGGTTAGGATTTTTGGGGGAATATGTTTGCCTCTATTTCAGGGAAAGCAATTCCTTTTCCAAGAGATGTTCTCAGTTTTTGCTGGAAAAATGAGAATCCCAAAAACGTCTATGCAACGGGCAGAGCAATGGTTGCGGACCTGAGTCAGACCCTTCTCAGGCGGCAGGGGTTTGAGTCAGCAGCCCCATTTATCGGGACAGTATTTTAGCTCAAATCCCACTCCAGGGACAGGTGTTTTTTGTGTCCCAGAACAGGCTCTGGGTCAGCCATTATTTTTGTACAAACACCTCCCCCACAGTTTTTCAGCCTTGTTCTTCATTTAGAGTTAAAACAAAAAATCTCCAGCCCTTCTTTGAGATTTTTGTCTCCCTGCTGTCACTGAATGCCTTACAAACTTTTTTCCTATAACACCTCCAGGGTCATCCTCCTGTCACCTTCACCCAGGTTCCCACTTAGTCACACCTTCTGTCCCCACCAGTGACAGCTTCAGCTCAGGCAACCCTGGTGTGCTCACCCTAACAGCCTGAACTGAGATTTCTGATCCACTCGTCAGGGGCAGCCCTGACCCCCGCCATGCCTAATATCAGAAACTTCTTTAAAAAGTGTCATTGAATTCATGCATCCATCTTTGCTCTTCTGTACTCACTTAACACTTTGCAAAGCATACCTATAATCACTGATTACAGTTGCACGCAACTTGCAAAACTTGTATTTATATGTGGGGAAAGAAAAAAGCCTTCATAGTCTGCAAAATTACATTTGCCAAGCCTTATAGCAAAACCTTTTCTTTGCTCTTGAAAACAAGGTTCACCTTGCTGTCCCAGTCACCGAAAGTTCTAGGGCAGCAGAGTGACTTTGAGCATGGAGATGTGCCACCAAGTAGTTCCCAGCATCACAGCTGATTCAGGAAACCAGGGACCACCTTCCCAGTGCACACTAACCCCGACCATGCTAGAAGCCCTAAGGGTATGGCTCTGGTAGTCCCTGTCAAACAGGAACCTGCTCACTGGTGATTTTAAAGGGCTACCTTCTTATCTGTGATGGAGGAGAGAGCTGCTCACTGATGCACTAAGTCAGCAGGGGGACTCTGCTAAAAATCAGCACCTGAGATGGCTACCTACTTACACAGGATATCTGCCCCTCCAAGGGGCTGCGATAACAGATCTTCCCAGCACACAGTGCCAAACCTCCACTGGGAAAGCAGGTGGAAAAGAGGAAGCCTTGACTTGCTCCAGGAGCATCTTGGACACACCATTTTCTGCTGGGAGCAGCCAGGAGATTTCATCCAGCTCTGACATCCCAGGCTGAGCCAGCCCCTGCCCCTAGCAGTGAGAGGCAGAGGCTGCCAGCAGTGCGTTCCTGCCATGCACCAGGGAATCAGACTGTGCTATGCCTGAGCGAGAGCACAAGAGCCTTCTGCTTGCTGCTGACTGTAATGGGTGCAAGGAAACATCTGTAGGTGAGAAATAAAGGCTCAGACCACTCTTCAGCCCAAGGCCTTGGGTTGATGGTGCATCCCAGAGGCAACAAGCACAGGACCTGACCTGGCTGGTCACAGCAGGTGATCAGCTCAGGCTCCTGGCCCAGGTTCTTTTTCTGCTTGGGAAAAAACCCAACCAACCAGCTACAAAAAACCTTCTCTTCAAAGAAGTCCAGGAGCAAAGGCTGATGCATCAGCTTGCTCCAAGGACATCTTTCCACTGCAGAATGGACTTGTGCCTGGTCCTTGTGCATGTCAGCTGGTATTTCTCATGTCCACGCAGAGAAACTGCAGGGAACTCTATGGAAGGAGACCTTCTCCTCTCTGCCTGGCCACATAGATACTGCAGGTGCCAAGGTCAGGGGAAGGGTCTTTGGGAGAAGCCCAGGTTCCTTGGTGACCTGACTGACTTTAGACAACCTGTGAACTTCTGTGTTATTTCCTGAGGCAAGAAACAGCTCTGTCTTCCCCAGCCCTGTAGGCAGAAATGCTCTTTGCCTTCCTCTTTAGTTGAGATGATACCCTTAAGGCTGCATGTTGCTCACATCCACCCTCTCCTGCCAGGGACACATGGCTGAACCTGTGCTTTGAGATGTGCAGTGGCTGGTGGCTGCCTGGCTGTTTCAGAAGGACACAGGCAAGGTCTAGGAGGAGGCACAAGGCATGTCATCCCTGATTTCTGTCATCCCGTAAGGCAGCAGCACTCCCAGAGGGCATTCACTCCTGGCACGGAGAAGACACCCACTGCATGTGGTGGTTTCCGTGCATTGCCCAGCTGTGGACAGATGTTTGGGTGCCAGACAGCTAGTGCAGACAGGGGATTGCGTTTTTCAGAAGCATCCTGGAGCATGGGAAGAGCTTCCCACACAGCGGTGACAGAAATCAAAGTAACTGAGAAGTTGTTATCAGCTGGGAGCTGGCTGTCCCAGGCTGCCCCAGATCGATAGCTACCGGGTGCGTTATTAGCTGTGAGCTCTGAGGATAGGGATGTTTGCCATGTAATGAATACAGTGGTTTACTCAGGGGCAGTGACCTAAGCGAGGGTCTGAAACAGCAGCTGATTTTCACAGAACAGGCTGCAGCGAGGCTGCAGGCATCTCCTGTAGCACACAAATGCATCCCCTGCAAAGGGTATCCTCACCCAAGCCTCAGTGGGTCATGAAGGGGAGCTTATGGCAAACTTGTGGGACAGCAACATGTCACAGGGAACTTGTCTGACCTTACACCAAGCATTTAAATGTTCTCTAAGGATAGTTGAGCTTAACGTTAGCTTATGAGAGCCCTCTTTGCCTTCATAGGCTGAATGCATGGCAGTGATACCCTGACCACAGAGCAGCTGACAAACAGACCTTTAGTGAGGGTTTAACACATGCCAGCAGCAAGATGGCAGGACATTTGGCCAGTGGCTGCCAGGAAGATGCTGCCTTCAGATGGCAGAGAGGCTAGTGCTGTCTGGCTGGGCATGGCGTGACCTCTGCAAGGAGCAGGCAGGAGTTTTGCTCGGTTCCCCCGGACCACGCCGAGTGTCTGTGAGGTGGAAAGCAGGCGAGCGAGGGACATAAGAGTAGCTTGATACACCCACATATGCACCTCACCCAAGTGTGCAAAGCAGGAAACAGGAGAATATGCACCTTGCACGTCACGCTCGTATCAGGCTATTGCTGCGATAATGGCAGTGTTTAGAAATGGATTAAGGGCTTTGGGCACAACTTACCGCCTCTTCCTTCTCTGTGAGCACCAATGCACGAGTGTGCTGTCCGTGCCTTTTCATTAACAGATAACACAAAGTTAAAACAAGACACATAGGTAGGATTTTGCTCACAGAACTACAGATGTCCAAGCCTGAGTTAGCTGGTCCCTTTGTGGCAGGTAAAGACTCATGCGCTAAGCACATTGCGTCCATCTGCCTGGTGCCCATGTCGAGCCAGCAATTAGCAGAGGCCCTTTGCCTTTCCTGAGCACGGCTCGGATGTTGTCTCTGAAGGGCTTGGCTGGCTGCCTGGTCCTGCCCAACAGGGAAAAACTCATGGAAAAAACAGGCAGCTTTGCGGTCTGCAGCCAGCACCCTCCTCAGCCCAGCCCTGCTGCTCCCACCAAGGGGGGATTAAAATCTTTGCAGCTGTACACTGGAAACATGCACAGCCCTGGGCAAAAAAGGAGGTACTGGCGAGGCAGGGACATGGAGGCAGAGGGACCTGTGCCTGGTTTTGAGAGGGGTGGCTCAGGTGGGAAGCAGCACGTGGTGCAGGTGCAAGCCACTGGATGGCAAGAGGGAGAATGGGCACTTTGGCTTTGCTGAATACTAATTTGGACCCCTCTTCCCCTGGGCTCACAGAGCACCTAAGTTTACCCCAATAAAAAAGGCATGATGAGCTTGGGTGAAACCACAGGGAAGGGCACAGAGGGTGTTTGCAGTGTGGCCTCACCTCCAGAAGAGAGTGTTTCCTTCAACATTCCTTACATCGCTCCTGCTCGGCTCCTGCAAAGGCACCAGAGCCCCGGAGGCTGCTGGCCCCGCACATCACGGCTCCAGAGGGGAAGGAGATCCTTGGAGCTGTTTCCATGTCCACCTAGAGCTAATGCTTCATCTTGGGAAAAGTGTTAAATCCATCTATGCTTTGAAAACACAGTGACATCAAATCTGAATTTAAAAAAATTTATGCATAGACCGTCATAACATTTTAATGGGGAAAAAAATACACAGTCATTTCAAGCTTGAAGAGTCTAAGTAGTATGGTTTTGTATAAATGGCTGATATGTTATTTGTTTATTGGGCAATCTACTTTTTTATATTGTTTGTCAGGCTATATAATTTTAGGTGAAAGCTTTTTAGCATGCTGTGCCTGCCAGAAGAACTTCCTTTATATACAGGTTTCTGCTCCAATGTGCATAGAAAATAGACCACTAATTGCCTTCTTACCCCCTCTTGCACTGTTAACCAGAACCTGGCTACTCCATAAATTAGACAACCATATTAACGGTGCTGCTGCACAAATGAGTTGAGCACTAAAGTAGTTGATTTCATTTGAGGTTCACAAGAGGATCATTTAGTTTAAGAGGCTGATTTTGGCAACTGTAGCACTCATTTATTCAATTGGAGGTTTCCTAACCACAACGCGGGGGGGCAGTGATCTCTTCATAGGACACCAGCCAAGGATGGGAGACCTGGCGTCTTTCACCGGGGTTATTTCTTGGGGCAGGTGCCTTCCTTCCCCTGAGCCTCTGTCCACCTTGGTCTGCTCTGGGTCTTTGGACTGTGTGTTATTCTGAGAGGAGGTTGTCTCCTAGGCTGAGCTCATGTTGGGACCACAGGGCCCTGATGGCTGTGGGGCTTCTGAAAGCTTTGTAACTAAAACATGATGTCTCACTTCCTTCAGTTGCTATGATGAAATTACTCTCCCCAAGGTTTCTGCAATGTCACCTGGATTTTATTGACTGTGAAAAACTGTTGTAGATGCAATATAGGAGAACAGCCTTAAATCAAAAGATCTAATGGTCGCGCCTGACTAGAAACTTGTTGGCTAGGTGTTGCTCTGTTGAAGCCCACCAAGTGGCATTTAAAAGTTTAAAACCCAGGGGGGCCTTTCACTGCTGGCTCAAGCATTATTCCGTTCCTTGGCAGTGCAGACACCACCTGTGTCAAGAGTCAGCACAGGACAGCCCAGGGCTTTTACAAATTCAAATGAACTGAGAGTAACCATACTGGAATTTCTTCTTCTCTCTGTCTTTCCATATTACTCCAGCTCGACTGTCTTACAATCCCCCCTGCAAGGACTTCTGCTCTCATCATGCACCCTTGGGCTCTCTACCCGCACTCTAAGTGCCGAGTCCAGAGGTGCCCTTCCGAGGTCCAAATGCCCAATGCATTCCTTACCGTCCGGGAGAGACTCTTCCTGTTCGACTTTCCCTCAAAGGACAAGACCAGTTAGTCTCCTAAATCACACGGAGTGTTTTCTGACTGCCGCTTTTTAAAGCCTCCTGTTATTCCTAGGGCTTGGACCAAACACTGAGTTAATGATTACTGGGTGGAGTTTCACCGGTTATTTTGAGGAGACAGCCTTTTCCAGCCTTCTGGACACCTGAGGCAGGACATTTAATCAATGTCTTTGTCCTTGTCAGCTGATGCATTAAATCAGGTGGTGTTTAGGTACATAAAATCATTTCAAGCACTGACAATGTGCTTTCCAGTGTGGAGGTAAGGAGTGATAAAACCTACATGAATCGTTAAGAGAATTAAAATCTAATTGAGCTTTCAGTTAAATGTGCAAATTTATACCCATTATATGTGTAGAGTTCATCATCACTCCATAAAGATATTGATTTTTTTTTCTGGTTTGCTATGTAATTGTGGGTTTAAATCACAGCTTTTCAAACTTGAGCTGGACTTAACTTTCAAATGTTATATAGATATAAATATATAAATACCCAACAGAAATCGTATACAAAGGGAAATAAATATATAAATAAGGGACTGGGAAATACTAGATGGAAATACAATTAAGAAGATTATGATGGAGAAAGAGAAAGCGAAAGAGAAAGCAAGTGAAAGAGAAAGTGGGGGAAGGCAAGGCAAGTGCAAGGCAAGTGCAAGGCAAGGGGCAAGAAAGGCAAGCAGAGGAGTGCTGCAGGTAAGTGGAAACATTAGAGGCTACATGGGTCCTTGGCATGACTAAATTGCACTTGAAACATTATATTATAAATAAATAAGCAGGCTGATAGATGTTACACTGCACAATAAATATTTAGATTATTTTATATACACAAGGAAAACAGTGGTCATTGCAGCTCAGCGAATGAGCAATCCATATTGTTTAATTGGTTCTGCTTACTTTTATGTTTGTGAATTATCTGTGAGAAAATTCTAGCTTCTTTTCCTTCATTTTTTAAAACATGAGAGATCCTAAAAAGTTTTCAGAGGGCAGATGTCTCTTAATTTAAAAAATACATCTTTATTTAAATATTTAGAATTCAATCTGTGTTGATAACTGATTGGACATGTAAGGTGTAGATACATTTCTCTTCCCTTGTTGGATGAACATAAGAAATAGGCCCATTGCAGTGTATTACACAGGCAAGGAAATACGAGCAAGGAAGTTGACTGAACAGCTTCAATCGATGCTGCTGTCTACATACTCTGTGAGGTGGCATTTTGTCTCTTGCCCTCCTCCTGTTCCTTCCCCAGACTCTTCTCTTATTTACAACATGTTATAGACAAAGCCCAGTTAAACCAATTCTACATTTGTTCTACTTTCCCTCCTGAGGTCCTTGAGTCCAAGAATTATTCACTGCAGATTTTATTACACCCATGCTCAGAGGACAGGGGCATGGGTTTCCTCGCAGGCTCCTTCCTAGCACTTGCCTCTGTGGGCTCTGAGAGTTCACAGCACCTCCAGGGATGATGTGGTATCCATTTACAGAGGGGAGAATGAAATCTGGTGCCCTGATTTTCAAATGGATTTCAATCATTGTGTAACGGTGTAAATACCTTCTGAAATCAACGTTAGATCAAGTTAAAAAGGCTCCACTAATTCTTAATGCCTAGTTGAAGTGCTCGGAACTGCTACTGGACCCACCAGCTCAGAAAAAGCCCATGCGGACAGCACTGGGAGGGGTCAAGACATTTCCAGAGCCCAGTTCTTGTGGCATTGGGTGTTCACAACCAGACTCCCCAAAAGCTTCCCCTTCTCCTGGGAGTTCCTCAAGCTGCTGCAGACCAATCACCCAGAAAAGCAAGGTGTTTGCAGCTGGGAACACTTTCTGTGAAGTTCAACCCAAGAGATTCATCAAGGTTACATTATCTCCCTTTGGTCGGACCTGCTGGAGCACCTGGCAGTGCAGCCCAGGTCCTGCTTCCCACCTGGGCAGAGGGCTGGTGAGAGCACAGCCTCCTTCTCTCCTGGCCTCTACACCCGTGTTTCTCCTTGTGGGCAGGGACAGGGAAGGGGACTAAGGTCAGGCTGGTGTATCTCCAGGTCTCACCCAGACCTGAGCTGGGAGCACACCCACACCTAGACCTTCAAACACTTTCCTCTGAAGGGTGAGCATCTTATGTGTCCTCTGCATAAATCATCTTCCTTCTCCACAGTGGCCAGGGCTGGAGGACGGAGCGTTAGGAACATCTCGCAGCTTCTCAGCTCCTGGGCTCGATACCACAACTGCAATGCAGTGAGCTCTCATTCAGTCCTTAGGCCCAGGGCAGGGATCTGCTCACTGTAGAAAGAAGTTGTAAAGGGCTTAGCTGCTAAGTTTTAAGATGTATCTGTGGAGCCTGTGTGCATGCAGCAGTTCAGTTTGACTAAATGTAGGCAGCTTTGCGCAGAGAGATTGGTCTGGAGGGACATTACTGTGTGACAACATCCCAGCAGGACTTCTAAGGTACTTAAATCCAGCGAAGAAACACAGCAGTGAAGAAAACAGGGCAGGAAAATTCTGTGTAGGGATGCTGTCTCCTGATGTCAGCTATTCCAGTCCTCTACTCCAGTTTGGGATCAGCCATACAGCTGTTGCTCTTGTTTTCAGAGACTTGCAGAGGCAGCGACTCCACACCCTCCCCGTACAGCTAGCTCCAGTGCGTCACCGTTTCCCAGCTTTGCTTTCATACCAGACCAAACAATTTTAAGGAAAGTTTCCGCACATGTTTGGTGAGAGGCGGAGATACAGAATGGAAAATTTCAGCTCAAATGGTTGCAGTCCAGCAAAGTTACAATGGACAAACAGGAGGGGAGGGCTATGGTGAGAACTGCCAGGTGCCACCTGCGTGGCCAGGCTCCGGCTGAGCCCAAAACCTGCCCTGCCCCAAAGAGCCTGGGGTCTAGGGGAAAAATTGAGCAGGCAAGGGATTTGAGGAGAAGTTCTCTCTGGGTTATAGTTCTGCCCTGAATTCCTCTGTCTGTAGCTATCTGTATATATATGTATATATATATATACATATAAAAAAATGTTTCTACTCCTATCATCCTAACAAACATGAAGTGGAAAACAGAAAGTTGTGTGCGGCAGACAACATGAAATTGCTGTGTTTTCAGTGGAAAAGTTCAAAGTGTTTTAAAGTGATTCCTCAGCTCTTCTTACAAGGCAATTAATTTTTGCTTCCCTGGTGATTGGCAATATTCCTACCAGAAAATGAAATTATGAATATCGGGAGGGATGGTAAGAAAATTAAAAGGTGCTGAAGAGAAAGTGTAAAAAGAGACTATGCATATAAGATCCTCTCCTACTCTTAGCCTTTCCCAAGGCAACTTTCCTACATATTTCCTGGACAAGGTCTTATTCAAAATGGCTCAGGTAAACATGTCTTCCTGCAGTTCAAGATGTGGCCCACACCTACGGTGTGAAGGAGCTGATGCGTGGTGGGAAGAGCAAACTGAAGTTGCCATGTGCTAATGCAGAATCTCCCAGAGACCAAAAAAGCTTCTTGCCCAAAAAAAAAGAAATCTGATGAACCCGTGTTACTTTAAGGCAGGTGGAATAGTTCGTGCTCTTGTTTTTATCGTTAGTGCTAAGAGGGAAAGACAGCTTTGTTTTCACATGGTTATTGATTATTAACCAGCTTTGTGAAAGGTTACCTTTCTGCTAGATACAGCCGTGGGGGGGTGGGTGTTAAAAATCAATCCCTGGGAAAGCTCTGTTTCCCAGTCAACTTCTCCCACCGTCGGCCCTTGCCATGGATACAGTTTCCCTGTGTTGGTTTGAGCACGGCTGGGAGAGAAAAAGAGGTTATTCTGAATATGTTCCGCTCGCCTTCAATACTTCTTTTCTGTCTAAATGTGGATTGCAAAAACACGGTTGAGCACTGAGAATTCATCAAACATTATGCAGACACAGAAAATCAAACCAGATCACTATTAGGAAGTGTGACTGAACTACGCTCCTTGCTATTTTATACTCTAGTTATGCAGTCAGGGAGGTGGGAGGAATGATGAAACTACCATCATTCATGACGGGAAAGGGCACTAATTGAGTAGGGGTTCACAAATTATTTGCATTGAAAGGTGAACAAAATGCTCCTGCAGCTTTCCTAGGGAAAAAAAATAATACTGTATCCAGATGGTTTTGCATTTCACTGATCTCAGCAGCCTGCAGTGATGTCTGTCAGACACTACTGGGGAAGAAGTGGACAAGACTTTCAAAATACAGTGACTCACATTATGCTCCTAAATTAACCATTTAAAGGTAAGATCATTGAAAATGCCATTGAATTTCAAGTGGCATGTTCTATATGTTAGCAGACATTTTAAAACCACATAGATACAACATTAGGTATGTGGCTTGGCTTTCCAAACCACTGGGCACACAGCCACATTCATGTTATATTATATAGTTTTAGGCTTCATATAGTACAGACTAACAGTTAACCATACAGACGACCTCTTCGCTGTTAGGCAAACACCAAGCTAGAGGAATATGATCAAATCTTAACAAGTCCTTAAAAGACTCTTGAATTTAATGTGGTAATCCAAGTATTGCCGTGTGGTTATTGCATGATCTTATTGTAGGATGGCAACAGCTGAGTGCCTGAAACATTTGTTACTGGTACTTGAATATCTGAATTCCTGCGCTTGTGTTGAAGATAATTACAACCTGCCTGTGCTACTTAGCATTGCTGCTATCACCATCATCCTTCAATTACTGATACAGACACATGGATTCATTTTTGTTTAATCTCATGGAAAAACGGACTGGCTATAAGGATTTACCTTCTAAGTAGATCCTCACAGCAACTTTAACGAGAGCATTGAGTAGTCCAGAAAAGTCACCTCAAAGGCGTAAAGTGCCATTAGAGGAAACAACCTGGATCTACTGGGGCTGTTCTCAGCATGAACTGTGACTGTGTTATTGGTTGTGGGACCGTGCTCATGAATCAGACACAATGCAGAGCTGGAAGTGTGAGCTCTCAGCTCCATGGATGAAGCTGGGTGATTGAAACATGGCAGCCATAAATATCCCCAAGATCTTTTGGGGCTTCTGTGGTCCCTAAAAACTTCCTACCACAGGTGAAGTACAGGACCTCCAGCTGAACTGCAGCATACATCCAGCCAGGCTTTAAGGTGAGGGAGAATCTACCCGACCCGTTGTTAATTTGTTCTAGTGTGCAACATGTCCCTTACTTTTCTTTTCTCTGTTTTCAATGGTTAAAATTCTGTTGTACATTTATCAGTGGGAATAAACATGTCTGTATCAGCCGTCTTTTCTTTGCGTGGTTACCGATAGACTGAGGATGGCCAAGTTTCTTGTCACTCCAAGCCTGCCAAAACCACAGACTTGGGGAGTCAGGACAGGGGTAGTTCCCAGCTGGGAGATGACAATGTGTGTGCAGGAGTCCCTGGGCTCACTATTTGAAGTGTTCAAGTGCTGCTGGCCTCAGAGGGTCCACATATGAGCTAAAGAGGCAATGCCACAACTTTTAATTTCTTACCTCATGCCCACCCATCTCAAGGCTCTTCTAGTTGGAGAATTTGGACTGAGTAGATGCAGCCAGGTGCAAGATCAGCAAAGGGTGGCAGTGCCTCACACAGCAGCAGTTAATCTGGGGAACACTTTGCCACAAGGTGGTGGGAGGCAAAAGGTTTACATAAGGTTTCAGGGGACACTTAAGATGTGGAAGAATCAGCTGAGGATTATAACATCCACACAGCTCAGGAAATCCCTGGAGCAGAAAAGTCTGGGAGTTTGGGAGAAGATCTGGGTGTGGTAGCTCATAGGCACACCCTGCTGTGACTGTCGAAGGGAATGTGTATGGACATCATTCAGGGAGAGGGTATGGGGTCACTGGAGCTTTGCCTTGAGTCAACACAGCCATGTCTGCAGAGCCTGGTTCTGGGGCAAGCAGGACCATTTCTATCACTCCCTCCTGCCTCCTCCATCACCCATTTCCCAGACCAAGTGGGCACTGGGGTGGGACTCAGAGGCTTTGCCTGGGAGCCCACAGCTGTGGAGGGGCTCTTCAGCCAGATCTCAGTGACTGCATCCCAGGAGGAGGAGGCAGGTGGCTGTGATCCCTGGGCGCGGGCTCCGGCTGGGCTCAGCTTCCCACCCTGTGGCCCCTGGCTGCTGGACATCAGCACCCCCCGGGCCCGGCCGGGGTCCCCAGTGCCGGGACAGCCGGCGGGTCCTTGTCCTGCACTGCAGCTCGCTGCCGTGTTGTTAGCACGGCAAAGCGTGCCCTTATCACCTGCTCACGCAGGCAGAATGAAAGAGAATTAGCTCTAAATTATACGAAATTCATTTGCTTTGGAGGGGGAAGTGTTTGCTCTATTTAGAAACGTTCGTTATAGAGAGAGGACTGCATTAAGACACCGGGTAATGGTCCTCCCTGGAGATGAATCAATTTGCTCTGGGTTTTATGGCCCCGCGTTTGTTTGCCCACGCCAGTTCTCCGTGGAAAACCCGGGGCTGTAAATGCTCCAGGGAGCAGATCTCTGGGGAAGGGGCTGGGGGTGCTGGGCTGCGGTCGGTGCACCCGAAGTCTCCGGATCGAAGGACAACCGTGCCTGCAAGAGACCTCCGGGGAGGCATGTGGGTGCTGAGCAGAGGGGCACCACCGCTAAGGGAGCTCGCCTGGCTCAGCGCATCCCCCCCGGCCGCGCACCGGCTGCAAGCCCCGGGCAGGGCACGCACCCCGCCCGGCATGCCAGGGGATGGAGAGGGAGGGCGCCGGGCGGGGGGAGCCCGGGCAGCAGCGATGTCTATCGGTAATTCCCGCTAATAAAATACTTTTTCACTATCCGCACTATAATTGGTTTACAGCCTTTTTTGTTTATTTATCCATAAGAGCTGCTGTTAAATGGCTTGGGAAAGCAATCGCTTAATGGCTCAATATTGAATCAAAGGCTCAGTGTGCTTTCTAAGAGATGGGGGACCCGCGTGGGTTCAGAGCGGAAACTCATTTTAAGTGTAATGGACTGGGCGGGTTTATCATCCCGCGGAACCGGGCGCAGGAGCCAGGTACCATCGCCACCGGCCAAGCCGAGCCGAGCCAGGCCGGGCTTAGTCGGGCCGGGCCGAGCCGAGCCGAGCCGCGCCGCCCGCACCCGGGCCCGCCGCGCTGCTCCCGGGACGGAGCCGCGGGTGCGCGCCCCGACGGCGGCGGCCGGAGCCCCGGTACCGGGGGAAGGCGCCGGGGGAAGAGGCGGTGAGAGGAGGCGGGCCGGGCAAGTAAGAAGCGTGCCTGCCCCCGAGCCGGCGAGAGCGGCGGAGGCAGGGGAATGATCTTTGTCCCTTTCGGTAGCTCTCCGCCTCCTCATAGCCTCGTCACCAAGTCAACCGGCACCAGCTCGGAGCAGATTATCTCCGAGGGTCAACACATTGCAGCCCAAGCCGCGGGGAAGGCTCCCAAATTTACCCTTTGGGCAAACAATCCGCTGCCTATCGCTCGCCCTGGTGATAGCATTGTGGTCCCCACCGGCCGCATCCCCCCGGGCAGGGGGGGAGCGGGCAGAAAGCCGGTCCTTGCCTGCTCCCGGGGCTCCGGCACACGGGTGTCCCCGAGGGAGCGACCCCCCGCGGCACCCTGCCCGTACCCGGACACCCGCATCCCCGGCCGAGATGCCCCCGCAGCCGAAAGTGCCCTGATGCCGAACCCCTCCAGGAGCCGTGTCGCCCCCCGGACCCCCGGGCGCTTTCCCCTCCCGGCCGTGCCCGGGGGCGCTGGGGGATGAGCAGCCCCGGGGCCAGCGGGGCGGGGAGGAAAAAGGCGGGTTTAGGGGTCACGTCTCCCGGAGCGCCCCGCACATCGGGGCAATCCCCCGCCCCCCTCCCCGGCCCCGCAAGCCCCCCGCCGCGGGGCTGCTCTCCCCAGAGCAGGGAGCGGCACCCCGCGGCAGGGTCGGGGGGTCCCGGGACGCGGCCGGCTAAGGGGAAGGGGGTTGCGGGGCCGGGGCCAGCCCGGGTGGCCTCCTCTGGGTCGCGCCCCGCCCCGGAGGGCCGCGGGAGGGCTCACGTGGGGGAGCGGCGCCTATGGGGAGGCGGCGGGAGCCGGGCAGGGCGGCGGGGCCCGGCGGGGCGGCGAGCTGTCAAAGAGGCATCCCGGGCGCCGGGAGCGGGAGCAGCCCTATGTGTCCCTAAGCTGCGAGACCCCCCCGGCCCCGCTCGCCATGAACACCGAGGAGCAGTATTACGCCTCGGCGCAGCTCTACAAGGAGCCGTGTGCGTTTCAGAGAGCCCAGGCGCAGGATTACAACCCCAGCCCCCCCGCCTGCCTGTACATGGGCAGGCAGCAGCAGACGCCTTACCCCAGCGCCTTAGGGGCTCTCGAGCAAGGCAGCCCGCCAGACATTTCACCTTACGAGGTGCCCCCCATCACAGAGGATGCCGGGGTCTCCCACCTTCATCACCATCACCACCACCACCCTCATCTTCCTCCTCCCCACCAGGACGCGCTGCCTTTCGCAGACGGGGCGGACACGGGGGCGATAGAGGAGCCCCGAGTGCAGGTGCCTTTCGCCTGGATGAAGTCCACCAAATCGCACGCCTGGAAGGGACAGTGGACCGGTAAGCGCCGCCGCCTCCCCCTGCCGCTGCCCCGCCGCTTCTCTCGCTCTCGGCGGGCGGGAAACCTTCTCGGCACCGGCCCTGCCCCCGCCGCTCGGGTGTAGCTCGGAGAGGTCCCGAGGGGCCGGCGGGAGGGTCGCTTCCCCGGGACGCTCCTTCCCCCCCGCCAGCCTCCCAAGACCAGCTGCTGTGGGGCTGCTACCGTCGGGTCGAATGCCGGGGTGGGAGCCCGCCGGTCCCCGCCGGCGGGCTCGCCGCGCCCCGCGCTGCCCAAGCCCTGAGCAATTATTAACGAATTATTTTTCAGCAATTAACTAATTGTCGACAAGTCGGGGCGACGTGCAAACGCCTCCCGGGCGCCGCCGCCCCGCCGAGCAGGGGGTCTCCGCGGTGCGGCCGCTCCGCGGGCGCGGTGGGCTCCGCGTGGGGCCGGGACCGCGCAGGGCGAGGCCGGGGGCGCGGAGACACCCGCGGGGTGGAGCGCGCGGGGAAGCGGCAGGCAGGGCTGCGAGGGAAAGGCACGGCCCGGCACGGCCGCCCGCGTCCCTGCGCGGACCGCGGAGCCGCCGCCGCCGCCAGCCCGGGGCAGCCGCCTTGCCCCTCTCCGCTGCCCCCCGGCTCTCCCCGGCGCCCGGGCGGCAGAGCCCGCCTCCCCTCCCGGCCCCTCTATCCCACCCCCTCCTGCTTCCCCGGCGGGTTTTAGCCGCAATTGGACCTTTCCAAGTGAAAACCCAGGGCAGGGGAAACAATGCACAAACGCCACAGAGCTGCCAGCGAGGGGAAGAAACTCTATCTAGGCAGAAAGTTCCGCTGCCCAACAATATTTTTGTCTCTGCCTGCACAATGTTATCGTGTCCTGCGCCTTTGTCACGCCTATACGGCAAATATTATATTAATGGCTTTGTTCAAATAGACAGTTGAAAAAAGGACTGGAGTATTAAAATCACCGTGAAATAGTTTGGGGATTGCATGGGGCAGACCGAGGCGGGGAGAAGGAGAGGCGGCGGTCCCCGGTCCCCAGTCCCCACGGAGACGCATCCGCCGGGCAGGGGAGAGGAGCGCTGCCCCACGCCGCGGACACGGCGGCAGAGATTGTGCCGGGGGCGGGGGGCAGATAATGGGATCGTTTCTTTGGGTTGAATGAATCTGGGGAAGAAAAAAAGAAAGAAAGAAAAAAGATAAAGCCAAACTCTCAAACTACCCCTATTTTTCTGTCTCCTGTACCCGAGGACTGACAAAACCCAGAAGCAAAACGAAACTTTTCCCGTAAAAGCCGAAAACTCTTCCCTGCTCTTCCCAGCTCTCCCGGGAGGTCCAGGCCAGGGCTGTGCCGCAGCTGTACCCGGTGCGTGGGACGCGTGTGCAAGCACACGCACGCCCGGGCTGTCCCCACGGCGGGTGCAGGGCGCACGCCGGCAGCGAGCGGGGCACGGCGCTGCGCCGGCCGCCGGCACCAGGCTCGTAGCCGAAGCCCGCTGTACCTGCGCGGCACGCATTGCAAACTATAGAGCCCAGGGTTTGCTTTTTAGGGAAACCCTTGGGATTTAGGCGCCCGTGGATTCTGCGGGGCTTTGCGTTGTTATTGCCGGGAAAAGGCGCCCAGCGAGGCCGCGACCGAGCCCGGCCCGGTGCCGCTCGCCGAGCCCCGCTCCGCGCCCGGGGTGGCCGCCTGCCCGGGGGCTGCTGGCCGCGTCCCGGGACTCGCCCCGTCCCGCGGGCAGGGCACGGCGGGGAACGCGGCCCGGGGAGCCCCGGGGCCCGGCCGGCCGCGGCCCTCCGGCAGACCCACCGTGTGCCGCCTCCGGCAGCACTAGCTTACTTTACCGTAACAGAAGAATTTTTTCAGATCCATACACACACGTACGAGCATATACATAGGTTTATATTTACAAACATGTCATGCGTATACATATATTTTTAATATATATTCTAATATAGGTATACGTAGGCGTATATATATACGTTTATCTTTATGAAGATTTTATGTATATACCTGTATTTTTAATATATATTGTAGAATATATGTATACACATAGGTGTATATACATAGGTTTATCTTTATGAACATTTTAAGCATATACCTGTATTTTTAATATATATTTTGGAATATATGTACACACATAGGTGTATATACATAGGTTCCTATTTATGAACGTTTTATGTATATACATGTATTTTTAATATATATTTTAAAATATGTGTATACACATAGGTGTATATACATAGGTTCCTATTTATACACATTTTATGTATATACCTGTATTTTTTATATATATTTTAAAATACAAGTATACACATAGGTGTGTATACATAGGTTCATATGTATATAAAGTCGCGGGAGGAGGTGAGAGGCGGGAGACCCCGCGTAGCTCTCTGTGGAAGTGGCTGGTTCAGCCCGGCTGCCCAAACCACCGTGCCCCACAGGCGCCGTCGCCCCCAGGCGCACCCAGCCGGGCTCCCGGCCCTGGCAATAGCGGCCGTGAGTTGCAGTGCTCATCCCCGGCCCCTCTCGCTGCCGCCGCCGGCACCACCCGCGCCCCAGCGCCCACGCAGGACGGCGGCGGCCGCGCCGGGAATGGCGATTCCGCTGCTGCCGCTGTTTCCGCGAACGAGAAATCCATCCAGGGTTTCACCGACCTGCCGAAACGGAGGGGCTGCGCGGCACCCCGCTCCGGCCCTGCTCCCGCTCCCGGCCCGGCAGCCGCGCTGGCGCCGGCCCCGTTGCCTCCCGCGGGGGTCCCGGCGGCCGGCAAAGGGCCAAAGCCTCCGTGGGCCCAGGGCTGCTCGGAGGCGAGGTCCCGGGAGACCCCCGCGGCCCTCAACCTCCTGTTCCCTGAGATTTCCCCCACCTCTTCGCGGCTTGCGCAAAGGCCGAAGGCCCCATCCGAGGCCCCGTCGGGGAGAGCCGCCCGCCCTGCCCGGGACCCCACGCCCGCGGCCTGCGGGCCCTCCTCTGGCGGGACGGCTTCTCCTCCGCGTCGTTTACCGGAGAGCTATTTTAATTTTTTTTTTAATTATGTTTTGTTTGGTTGCTTGTGCGTGCGTGTCACACAAGAAAAACAATTTTTTTTCTTGTTATCGCTTTGATTTTTTTGTTGGTTTGTTATTTGGGGTTTTTTTTCTGTTTCGTTTTTTTTGGGAGTTTTTCTCCTTTCCCCTTTTTTACGCGAATCAGAGCAATCGCCAGGCCCTGGATCCTTCGGAGCTTTCGGCGACGCGCAAACGGTGGCCCTTGAGCGTCTCCCCCAGCTCGAGGGACGGCGCTCCCCTGAAAACATCGACCAAATTATTATAAAAAATCTTAAATTGTTATAAAATAAAACAGCAGCGGTCCTCACAGCCGCCACCAGCACCGCCTCGCTGTGCCCGGCCGGGGGGGCTCCCCGAGGCCGCCCCTCACCCCCTTGCTTCCCCCCGCGCAGGTCCCCGCAGCCCGCGGGGGCGGCCGGGCAGGCCGGGGCTGACTCTCCCTTCTCTCCAGGGGGGTCCTACGTGGTGGAGCAGGAGGAGAACAAGCGGACGAGGACGGCCTACACCCGGGCGCAGCTGCTGGAGCTGGAGAAGGAGTTCCTCTTCAACAAGTACATCTCCAGGCCGCGGCGGGTGGAGCTGGCAGTCATGTTGAACTTGACCGAGAGACACATCAAGATCTGGTTCCAGAACCGGCGGATGAAGTGGAAGAAGGAAGAGGACAAAAAGCGAGGGGCGGGTAACAGCAACGACCCCGAGCAAGACTGTGTGGTGTCCTCCGGGGAGCTGCAGGGCAAGGAGGATCTCCAGCCGTGCCCCCCGGGCAACCTGCCCTCGGGGGCCTCCAGGGACCTGCTCGCCCCCAGCCTCGCCCCCAGAAGGCAGCAGGACTCTCGGTGAGCCGCGGGGAGCCCCACGCCCCGGGCCGAGGAAGCAGATGGGGCCGGGGAGAGGGCCGAGAGGACGGCGCCGGCTCCCCGCCGCCGTGCCGTGCCGTGCCGTGGCCGACCCTCGCTCGCCTTCCCCCGGGGAAACTCGGTGCCTCCCCTCCGAAACTCCCGTCCTGAGAAAATTAAATGAAAGGTGTCTGGCTGCAGCAAGGGGAGGCTCGCTGCTGGCCGTGGGGCCAAAGGAGGCCGCAGCGAGCCGCCGGGACGGCGGTGAACCCGGCCCCGCTCCCCCCGGGCACCCCGCGCCGCAGCGGGCCCTCCGGTGCAGCTTCCCTCGGGGAAGGCAGACCTCGGCCGCCGACGGTGTGTGCAACCCTGGGTGCACGGAGCGGTCTGGAAAGCGGAGGAGAAGCGAGCGCACGCCGCCTTACCGCGGACGGCTGCCCGGTCGGGGCGCGGGTCCCGCCGTACCCGGGGCTGCACAAGCGCGGACGCGGAGCCGAGCATCCCAGACCTTGCCGGGGCTGGCACCCCGCCGTCCCCCTCCCTTCCAGAGGCCCCGTGGCATCGGCTCTACCCAGGACTCCCCCAAGACTATTACTCACTTCTTTGGAAACTGGAACCTGTTTTGTTCCGTTTTCTTTTGCCTTTGGGAAAAGAAGAAAAAAAGAAAGGAAAAAAAGAAGAAGAAAAAAAAAAAAGCCCGAGTGTCCTGCGGGCAGGATTTCTCCCCCCCGTGACCGGCTCCCGATGACCGGCACAGCTAGCCAGACCCTCCTCCGGGCTCCGCCAGCGGCTCCGCGGCCGTCGGGGCCCCGCGGCGCGCAGGCTGCGCTCGCCTGCCCGAGGGGCGGGTGCGAGCCCGGGGATGCGGCAGAAAATCCGCGGGTGATCTCCGGCCAGCGGGCAGAGGCGGATCGGGCTGCGAGCCGAGAGGGGGACGTGTCTGGGGGGGTAGGGCTGGTCCCAGGGACATTTTCTTTTGGGGAAAAGCTCCTGCCTCTCTTCCTCCTCTCCCGCAAGCTCGGACCCTGCCTCGGAGAGAAGAACCCTCCCTGCAGCACAAGCTCCCGGCCCGGCGTGGATTTTTCTCTGCAGACCTGGCTGTACATCTCGGCAGAGTTTCGGGGCCGGTTGCTTCCCCAGGCGCTGCCGGGCGCCGCTGCCTTTTTTCAGGCGTTATTTTTCGGCCCGGCCCGGCATGCGGGAGAGCCTGGCTCCTCCGGGATGGAGCGGGGCGAGGGGCTGGCCGGGGCTTCCCTGCGGGAACCGGGCAGCGGGGTCTGCGCCGCCGGCCGTCCCCGGCCCAGCCTGCCTCCTCTTCAGCCGCTGCCCGTCTGTTGCCAGAGACACCTTCCCCGTCGCGACAACGGCGGGAACAGGCATTTTGTACCAGGGAAACGAGCTGTTCCAGCGACCGCCTCCAAGAGCGTCGACTAGCTGGGGAAAAAATTACACCCAAACTAGAAACAGAAAATAGAGGCTGGAAGGAAGCAGGAGCTGCCCGGGTTTGCTGCGGGTCAGGCGGATCTGCCTCCTCTCCTCGATGGGGAGGCTCCAGACCTGCCCCGGCAGCAGCAACCCCTCGAACATCCCTCGGGGACCGCCAGAGTCCCCCCCGCGCTGCGGGTCCGGGAGTGCCATGGTAGGAGGAAGAGGAGGGGAAGGAGGAAAAGGAGGAGGAGGAGGGGGAGTGCCTGTCCCACCCTGGCCAGAAGATATTCCCAGTCCCTCGGCTGAAAGCGTGGGGGAGAGGAAGTAGCTTGCCACAGCTCTTTGGGTTTTTTCCATCTTACATGAGACTTTTAACAGTAAGGAGGAGACTTGAGCTGAAGGTGTAATTCGTCTATTGTTTTTCTTTCCTTTGGGGGCATTAAGATGTGTGTGCAAACAGGGACATTTCTGGTAATTTTTCCTGCAAGTTGCCTGAGAAATTTATCATCTGAGCCTGTATATCCTTATTCATCAAAACGCAGTCAATGAGTGAGAACTTTACTAATGATTATACGAGCAAAATTCAAATAAAGCTGTTCTGCTTAAGCAAAGCACCGTATTAATTAAAGTAACATTTCTCAAACTTTTGGGGGTCATAAAGCCATTTTTAAACCTCAGCATTTCTCATCGCTATTTATTAGCATCAACCTGTCACTGGAAACATGCAGTGGCACAATTTCCACGTACCTTTTACAATGTCTGGCACTGAAATTGCAATTACAGAGCCACTATAAAAATAGATCTAGCTGCAGAAAGGATGTCTATCACACAAAATACCACAGTTTTCTGCTGAGATTCGTACAGCGCATTGCCCTGAGTAAACAGCGTACACGGTGGCTGAAATTTTGCCTGTCCTTTCTCTAGCAGAATGCATTCAGTTTCGATTTTCTCCATGCACTGCTGTAAAAACTGAGAAGTTGCAGAATTGATATTAATTGCTTGACGACAATGCCAAGGTATTTTTATGAGTGGAAGTAGAATCAGACCTGCATGATTTAGGTTTAATGAATAAAGTCTTTTTCTTCAAAGAATTGACATAGTTTATGGGTCTAGCACCTTTATATATATATATATATATTAATCCTTTTTACAATTGCGTCAATGGAAAAATTAGCATTAACTGAATCAAGACAGCTCTGGGACCTTGTAGAGGTAAAGGTTCACAGTAACCTTCACCTGGCAGAGCAGCCAGCCCTGCACTGTGCTGGGGAAAGGCAAGGCTGACATGGAGAGATATAAGGCTGCTGGAGTTCTTGTGCCATGTCATCTCACCAAAACCAGTTGTCCAGACATAACCATTTTTCCTAGCAGACACCCCCCTTATGAAATAGTTCATAATTTATATTATTAAATATTTCATAATTTATATTTAATCACCTTTAACCCTAGGATAGGGTTTCCACAAGACATTCTAAAAATCCTGAAAAATTAGGCAAGAGATTAAAAGTGTGAGATGTCTTTTTATTTCCTTCTCAGGCAATACTCAAGTCCTTTAGGCATGTGTGGGAGAGGTATGTCCTCAAGAATCATATGTATTCAGTGTTAATTATTTTAAAGAAAAGCTGAGCAGGATTCAAGGCGATCTGCCCCTCCCCGGGTGCACCTGGCAGGGGCACCCACAGCACCAGAAACTGTGCTGTGGATGGAGACGTCAGTTCTACCTATGGCTCCAGGGGAAGACAGTGAGGCTGCAGGTCTTGCTGCAGCTTTGGACAGGAAACACCTTTACTGCTCCTGCTTTGCTCAGATACATCCCTCAATACTGCAGTGAAAGCTTTCTTCTCTGCTTCTGTGCTACCAAGATATTGACTGTTATTACATGAAGGACCACAAGAGAGGAAATATTTAATGCACTCTTCTTTCTCCAAGTGGGGCTGAGCATCTAACGTGAACGGCACACAGCTAGGCAAACCCTGGCCAGGAGCTGGGGGCTGCTGTCACACACAGGCCAGAGCCTGCCACAGAATGGTTGTTGGCTTGCTGCTGTCTGAGAAGCTGCATCCAGCAGCCCCTGTTGGGGCCACGCCACCACCATGCTTTGGCTGAGGCTGGGGAAGGGAAACAGGAGCTCAGGCACCACCCGTGCTAACCCCTGCTTTACCTCCCACATACAGGACCATGTCCCAGGACCCCTCAGGGATGGCCATATGAAAGGTAGGATTGGGAGACTGTGCTTGTCTCCTCTATTACAAACCCACACATTTGCCTGAAAATCCCTCCATATATGAGTAATTATGCCCATAAATCAATTCTGAAAGTAATGATTTAACCTAAGGTGTGAAAGTCTTTCCAGTCTGACACTGAAGCCTGCTATCTCCCACGCTGCGGTTGCTGCTGCTGCCATGACCACGGCTGAGGAGAGATGTTGCAGGCTGAGAGAAGAAACATTGCTCGGGAAGGCTTCAGTGCTTTGAAGTGCAACCAGGGGTGGGATGCCAGCCCTGCAACGACCACCAAAGCAGGGTCTGTCGGGCTGGGCAATGCACTTTACAATCTGGCCTCCGCACGAGGCAGAGTTGGCTGGGAGTTAAGTGTTGTGTTTCAAGGCTTACTTTGGGAGTAGAAAGAAATGTCATTGTGCTCCCTTCACTCCTGACGGGTTATAGGGTTGTTCTTATGAGAGGTTTTCACAGAAGTGTAGGCAACCCATACACATGCACGCACACACATGGCTTCCAATAAACTGTGAGTCAGAAAGGCAGTTCCCTCCCTGCTTTCTTCTACCCCGGACGGGGATAAGAATGACCAGATCTTCAAGGATGTTTTTATAGCAGTCAGGAACATATCTGGCTTAGCATCTAGGCAGGACAACGAAATGTGGAAACACTGCAGTACCCATGTTAGTAGCGAACACTACCTACTTTCATTTACCTGCTGCTTACTTTCATTTATTATTTATCCTCATTGCTCCTGTCTCACTGGCTTCCAGCACCCTTTACAATATCTTTCTGTGCACCTTGCCAGCACCCAGGTGCCCTAGCAGCGCTTTAGCTGCGAGTACAAAGAATAGCGGAGCAAAGGGGAAAGTGCATGGAGGCAAGGCTTCTCGTAGTCTCTGCCTTTCTCCATCTCCTCTCCTCCCACCACTTGCTGTCCTAGTATGCAGCTCCTCTGTTCCCCAGTGCTTCTGGGATTGCAACATATGCAGGGACAAAAAAAACACACAGGAAATGAGCTGAGTCCCTCTCTCTCCCCAGCATGCCTCGGTGGTGAGTCAGACCTGGCCAGCCTCGTTCGTGGAGTAGGAAACTCAAACACGTGGTTCCGCTACTATTAGGCCTCACACACTTGCTGCTTCATATCAGGGCTTGTTCCAGGAACCATTTGCTTCCAGCAGCAGCACCACTGGAAGGACGAGAGGCTGCAGTTGTGCTGCCTCTGACCGAGGTGCCTTTAGGTGGGACCCCATGTCCACAGAGCCCTGATGCTTGGCTCCATCCACCAGGATCCACTGGGCACAAGAGGCAAGTGCCTTGGCAAACAGGCATATTCTTCACAAATGACCCAAAAATACATTGGGAGGGAAGAAACTTGAGAGATGAGGGTGATGTGGACCAACAGGCCAAGAACAGAAGCATCTCAAGCAGGTGTGGAGCATCCCACTTTGAAAACATTGGCAAAGAGGGAGTTGCTGGGCTTTGTTTCATGACAGAGCTGGTCTGGGTACGATGAGCTGGTGCCAGTGGCAGCTTCATGGCAGCTTCAGTCCTCCCTGTCCCTTGACCCAGACCCACGGGGAGAAAAACATCTGCTCAAAGAAGCCTTGGCACAGTGTGCTTAAGATTCAAGACTAAAGCACATTTAGCAGGCATGGAAAGCAGAGGGTATGATGGTTTGTGTCTCCACTTGCAGGGCTAGACTTGATAGTGGAAAAGAGTTGTCTCCATGAGCGACTGGTAACATGCTGGTGTTTTGTTTGAGCAGAGGCAGTGTGTTTACCTACGCCTGTTTTGGACATTCCCTGCAGACCTCAAAGCACTGAGCAGAGGCAGGCAGGGATTAGTGACTTCACTGGCATAAGAAGAAGCCAGAACCAGGAAAGGGAGCTCCCTTTGGAGAGAACGGAGAGCACCCACAGCCCGTGCCGGGAGACCAAGCTGTCTCAGGACCAAGGTGGAGCTAGGGGAGGGATACCAGGTCCTGGCCTGTGCGGAGACCTGTGTTTGAACACCACTTCCCTGGGCCCAAACCCTTCTCCAAAGAAAAGCAAATAGTTACCTGCTGGAAGCCTTAGCTGGGTGCGGCATCGTAGGGCTCCAGAGTCACGTTTCGAACACAACCCCTCCTGGAGAGGAGGCTGCACCTCTCTGTAGCAAGCGGTAGCAAAGCAGCCCCCTTGCATCCTGGCTTTTAACTACACTTCAGCACAACTGCTCAGGTCCCTCTGATTCAAAATACGTGTCTCTCACTCCCTGCCAAGCTTCCAGCAGTGAGAGCTGATCTGTCATCTGGTATGCCCTCTCTCCTTTTCCACTGCTAACCCCTTGTTGGTGAGTCAGTATTTGGCTAAGGGTGAGACTGCGTGAGGTGACATTGCTCAAGATAAGCTGGCAGAATAGCAAGTCCTGTTTTCTTTAGTCCACTCTGTAAGCTGAATTTTTATCCCAAGAATGAAAATTGCCAAAAAGGGGCATGAGGGCAAATCCCTCTGCTTTGAAGGCATCAAATCCTTTACCCTGGAATGAATGTGGTAAAACTAGTTGTTAAAGTCACAGGTGGTTCCTGGAGTTGTGATTGGAAACCTGCTCACAGGTTCACCCACAGCTGCCATATCATCCGTGGTTTGGTTATATTCATCCCACAGACCTTAGTGAGACAGTTTTACTTCAAATAGAAAGAGGTACATCTGATGGCAGGTGTGCAAGACAGGATTTTGAGCTGTGCATGAGATTAGGTGGAGGTAAAGGCAGAGTAAAGGACCATAATTCATAGAGCCGCTTGACCCTTACATGGGAATGAAGGGGATTCCTTAGGAGCATCCCCGAAGGAGCAAAAAGAGAACTGAAACTGGAACCACTGATGTTTCTACTCTACCCTTCTGCCCAAAGCAGGATCACTCCAGACATGTTGCTCTGTCCTCTTCACTAAGGCCTACAAAGCTGCAGATTTCCCAGTCTTCTGTTCCAGTGCATTGTTATTCCTACCATGAGTGCATTTTCCTAACATCCAACCTGCCTTATCTGTTGCAGTTATAGCCTATGGTTTCTTGCCCTGTGAGCAAGGAGAAGACAGTATATTTTCCTTCTCTTTAAAACAGCCTCCCAAGAAGCCAAAGGACAATATTTTGAGAAGAAAAGGAATTGTCTAAGCAACTTCTGGTTTATTAGGGACTTATTAGAGACATTGGCAAGAGCAGTTTCCCCAGAGCTCAAGAAGCAGAAGCTGGAGAGGGTGGGCCTGCAAGGCAGGTAGAGGAACAGTACTCCAAGCAGTGATGGAAGGCAACACCATCAATGAGCAGACAGGCAGAAGGATGAGCTGGCACGGAAAGCAGGAGGGCTCAGAAGAGAGGCCAGTGGAGGCTGAAGCGGTTTGGTTTGTTATGGGGAGAAGCCAGAAGGAGGCATTAATGGAGAAGGGTGAAGAAAAAGGTAACTGATGTAGTGCCAAGACCTCAACAGCTACACGATTATTATGCCAATGAGCTCATTAGCTGGGAATGCCATTCTGCTCCTAGGGAACAAGTCATGATACAGAAACCAGGTGTTTTGTGTGTTTTACTTAGCTGTTAATTGCAGCTTGCACCTTTCCTGCGGAAGCTTAATTCCCCCTTGTGATGTGATGGAGTTTGCTCACCCATCTTCACATTCCTCCTGGTCCATACACTAGGGGAAAGTGTTGGGATTCCAGCAGATTTCCATTTCTTGCAGTTTCTTTGCACTAGTGTTTATTCACTGTTAGATATGGGGTTTGTTCCAACTGTCCCTGGTCATTACAGATCAGATACACACAATCCAGCTTGCCCAGGGCTCTAAATAAAGCTATTTTTGGCAAAACATCTCATAGAGCTGCCTCACAGTTCCTGGGAAAAATCATCCCAATTGGTTTGGATGCAGGCACTGGAAATTATCAGGAAAACTGCACAGATGTGGGAGATAAAAATCCATTTGGGGTGGGAGATTTATGTCCTGCTCCAGCAAAGCCCCATTTGCTGCTATGCCTGCTTTTATCCCATCCTCTCAGCTTGGCCCTGAGAAGTGAGGCAAGCCACACATCAGCACTGCTTATGGAAGATCTGAAAAATCCTGCCCTCCCAGTGGAGTCCCAGCGATTAGATGACAGAGGGCTGGGAGCAGTGATAGCTTGTTGGAAAATCTTAGTGTCCATGCTTCTTCTCCAGATGTGGTCACTTGGTACGTCAGGGCTTCATTCTTTACTGGATGTAAACCTGCAAACACTGGGGAGAGGGGGGAGAGGGAGGCTCAGGAGGGGGAGAGCTTTTACAGGTTAGGGTTAGGACCAAGGAAGAGACAAGCTGGCACCTGCAGGGGAAGTCAGACCAAGAGAGATGTGATGTTTCTTCTGCACACTTTTGCGATGCCAGCCTGGCTCTGTGCCTGGTTATGGAGCCTAGAGTGGGAGATGGAGGAGAATGCAGCAGGAGCTAGAAGCCAGCCAGGGAGAGAGCAACAGCACTTCTCTCCATGGCACAGCGAAGGAGCTGGGGCTGGGAGCCAGGAGAGTGGCAGAGAGGAAAAGAGGCACAATTTGCTTTCAAGCCCCCTCTCTCCTTCAGGGCTACATGGAATGAAGCATGGGGCAGAAAGCAACGATGCAGATGGAGTAACTGTCAGACAAGGGCAGAGCTGGGGAGCACCAGTGGACGGAAAGGAGCCAGAAAGCTGTCACGTGCCAGTCTGAGGGTGCAGTGGCATGTCACATTAATCCAAAGTGCTAGCGCTCCCTCTCTGCCTGCTGTTTCTGTCGCAAACATGAAGCAGCTGGATGAGCCAGCCTCAGTTCACCCATCCAACAAAATACTGAGCGTCCTGCAAAAAGAGCCATGTCTTTTGTTTTTGGAAACAACTCATCCCGCACTTGTATCTGCACTAGCTTTGACACAAAGCAGGAGCTGGGTGCTCCTGCAGGATTGGGGGGCCAGGAAGAGGCAGGCAGAGGAGAGCAACCCACAGGCCCATGGATGCAGCACAGCCTCTGGAAGAGTGGGGAGAGGGAGTAAAACCTGTGGGAGGTGATTTTACCTGACAGCTTGTGAAGTGCTTGGAAGGCACTTCTGTTCCTCTAACCCCTCCTAACTCCTCTGCTGGATGTTAGTCATGCTTCTGGCCCAGACAGATTTCTGCTTAGGGATGAACCCATAAAAGAGAATAAGAAATGGGTGAAAGCCTTAGGTACCTTCAGAGCTTCTTGTGGAAAGTGAGACTGGGGATGGGGGATGTTCACTGTGCAGCCTTGAGTTTCCTCCACTGGTGCAGCCTCTGCATGGGGATCCTGAGGGAGGGAAAAGTTGCAACTGCAGCACTCAGGAGTGGATCTCAGGCCCATGTGTATGAGAAGAAACTGAAGGCTGCTCAGACAAGCTCGATCCTTGCAAGTCCTGTTTTCCAAGCAATTGTATATATAACCATGATGCTGCACTTCTGACATTTCTTTTTATATTCAGCTTTAAAAAGAACCGTAGGACTTATCCTGTATTGCAGAGTGCTGTGAAAAAAAAACAAAGGCATTTCTCTGAGGAGCTTGTATTTAAATTTGGATGTAAGAGCAGACTGAGAGAAAATACAGTAAGTTTTAGAAACAAGGACACGGCTGCAAAGAGGAGAAGAGAGAGCTGTCCTGTGCCTGTTGTGGGAGGGCTGCGATGACAAGAAGAAATGTGGATGGAGCAGATACCTTGGGACCCTTCCTTACAGCGAGAAAAGTGAGGAACAATGATAAGAGCCAGAAGAAATTGCCTGGAGAGGCTGTAAGAGTCTCCCCACTAGACAGCTTCAGAAGGAGGTTAGGCACAGCCCTGTCAGCAATGCCGTGACTACAGTCAGTGTAACCAAGGAAAAGGAGACTGGACGAGATGAGCCCCTGAAAATGCTCCAGCTCTATTTTTGAGGAGTCCCCTTGCCATCACCTTCACCTCCCCCCACCAGTACTGTCCTGTTTGAAACTGGGGTAACACATTGATTTACTTAGGCCATGTACCAGTTTGATGCTCTCCTGTCAGCGTCCTGCCTCGTCCTGCTGAAGAACTTCCTTGTCTTGCTTAAATTTCCTTTTGAGGCCCAACATGGCTGTTGGCCACCTTTATTTCCCTGCTGGCACCTCAGGAGGTACCCCCCCTTTGCCAGTAATCTCCCCATCTTCTGCCATCTCTTAGATGGTCCCTTCTACATCCCAATATGCTCTCTGAAGCCATCATTTACCCAGTGTAGAGAGGCATCCTGAACAAAATGGGACTAAGGGAAATTGGATGAAAGAGAGCCTTCAGGCAGGCAGAGACCGTTCCAAGTGAGGGCATGGAAGAGGCGTAAAGCCAAGAGCCAGCAAAGGAGATCTAGGCCATGGTCCAAAGCTGACTGCAGCCAACCGGACTGATTTGAATGGGCTTTGGACCAGACTCTTGGAGAGCAGCTGTGAAGGAGGATACCAGGGGTATAATATGTGTGGAGATCTCAGGATAGAAAAGTGAGGAGAAGGGATTTGTTCAGCCATTCAAGCATGGTTTCTGTAGAACATATAATGGCTTTCTTTAGTGCCACCAGGGCTCTCCAGATGGTGCCATAGACATTTGCAGGTTCTACTCCATGGGGCTGTGTTTTACATGACAGCAACGGCTGATGCCTTGTATTGCAGCAGCAACAAGTATTTGAAGAAAGGGGAAAAAAAAACTGCAGAGGGAGGAGGACAAGTGGAGTTGTACTACGCTGCTTGGTGTTGCTGAGCTGCTCGGTGGGAAACGGATACCGAGCAGTTTCAAAACTCCTCACGCTGATTCCTGGTGGCACAGGCCCCGGGAAGGGGGGGAGGGTGTGCCAGCCGAGGAAACCCCTCTCGGGAGGCCAGACCAGGCAATAATGCAGTCCCGAGGAGGCAGCACATTTGTAACTGCCAGCTCTAATCTCTGCTCTTCACCTTTGCCGGAGAGCTCTTGGTGGCACTAATTCAACGGAATACGTCGGGGCTGGCAGAACCGGAGACGGGTGAAATCCCCTTACGGAAAGCACCGGTGGCTTCGCTCTAAAACCCGGAGGAGCCAGGGCCAGGGCGGAGCGAGGGCCGCGGGGCCGGGGCAGGGAGCTGCCGGCGGGGCTGTGCCCGAGCTGCCGCCCCCGCCCCCGGCCCGGCCCCGCCGCCGCCCGCGCCTCCCGCGGCGACGCTGCCCCCTGCCGGCCGCGCCGCGACAGCGCAGCCCCGCGGCGGCGGCGGGACGGGACGGGACGGGCCGGGCCGGGCCGGGCCGGGCAGACACCGCGCACCCCCGGGTCCCGGGCGGGGAAGGGCCGCGATGCCCCGCTGGTAACGAGCGGTCCTGGACAGCCTTGCCTGTCTGTCTGTCTTTCCTTCTTCCTTTCCTTTCCTTTCCTTTCCTTTCCTTTCCTTTCCTTTCCTTTCCTTTCCTTTCCTTTCCTTTCCTTTCCTTTCCTTTCCTTTCCTTTCCTTTCCTTTCCTTTCCTTTCCTTTCCTTTCCTTTCCTTTCCTTTCCTTTCCTTTCCTTTCCTTTCCTTTCCTTTCCTTTCCTTTCCTTCCCTTCCCTTCCCTTCCCTTCCCTTCCCTTCCCTTCCCTTCCCTTCCCTTTCCTTTCCTTTCCTTCCCTTCCCTTCCCTTCCCTTCCCTTCCCTTCCCTTCCCTTCCCTTCCCTTCCCTTCCCTTCCCTTCCCTTCCCTTCCCTTCCCTTCCCTTCCCTTCCCTTCCCTTCCCTTCCCTTCCTCTCCTCTCCTCTCCTCTCCTCTCCTCTCCTCTCCTCTCCTCTCCTCTCCTCTCCTCTCCTCTCCTCTCCTCTCCTCTCCTCTCCTCTCCTCTCCTCTCCTCTCCTCTCCTTTTCTCTCCTTCTCTCTCTCCTTCTCTCTTCCTTTCTTTCCCCCTTTCCTTCTTTCCTTCTTTCCTTCCTTCCTCCTTCCTTCCTTCCTTCCTTCCTTCCTTCCTCCCTCCCTCTCTCCCTCCCTCCCTCCTCTTTGACTCAGATCCCCTTGACTTTGACCCAGAATCCACCCACCGGGCAGTCGCGGAGCAGTAGTGTCTCTGGAGAGGGAGAAGGGAGGGGGGCAGGCGCATGGCAAAGCAGAGGAGGGCTGGGCAAGGCAGGCAGCAAGCGTAAGGTACTTGCTGAACAGCCGGGCAGCACAAGGTGGAACAGGGAGCACAGCTGGATTCTGCTGCAGATTGGGAGTGACCAGCTGTGGTCCCAGACCTTCCTAATGCAAAAAGTACACGCGTGTCCCAAGCCCATTCCAGCCCCACAGCACAGAAATGCTGCAATGAGAGTACTTTCGGCTGTGAAGAAACAGGTAGCAATTCCCTACTGGAAGCCAAAGACTCGGGTTGCTCTTGGCCAGCATGCCAGCAGGCTGGAGTTGGCAGATGGGTGTTGGCAGCTGTCCTTATCCCAGCCATTCAGCCCTACCAACTGCACAGGCTCAATTCTGTGCAGCTTCCTGGCAATAACAGCAGAAATCAGTACTCTAAGTTCAGCACAGCTGGAGCATCTACCCCAATTCTGCTGCTTTTGCCTTCCTGCTGAGGAAGTAAGCAGAAAGGAGTAGATTCCCTGGGACATCTCACTAAGTGTGTTCACATCTCCAGGTATCCAGGACTTCTTACAAAGGCACGAGAAAGAATGCTTTTCCTGAGCTGGTGTATGTGATTTCAATGCCATTTATGAATCTGAGACTACATCTACACCCACAAGTTGAGCATGTCTCAGATCACTCCTCAGCACTGAGGCCAGCTGTCACCAAATGGCCCATATGCAGAATACTTCTGTTACCTTCTAGGACAGGTTGGTTGCACCCAAACCACATCCTCGTAACAGTCCCTTGCTTGTACTAACTCTCAAACCATGCCCAGGAGTTCCTTGGGAAAGCAATAGCTGGCCCAAGCCAAGAGCCGGCTGTGGACCATGCTAACCATTTACCAACCCAGCTGATTGAGCTGCAGTGCCCAGGAATATTCCAAAACACTTTTGAATTTATTAGGACAGAAGTAGGAATCCAGTCTGACCTTTGCTTCTGTGGCTCATCAAGCGGGCATCTTGACAGGAGCAAGGAAGCTTTCTGTCATCCGAGCAGGTTCTGGATGACTTCAGGAAATTTCTAGTAGAGTGAAGAGATGTGACTATATTGAGCTTGACTTCGTGAGACAAGTACTCTGCTCTTGGTTTTTGATGCTGTAGGGTGCTAGAGCAGTGAGCAGCTGGGAGCCAGTCTGAGAGCCTCTAAACGAGGACTGACTTGAATTTGAAGAGCACTGCTGTGGGGGTCTGAGCACGTGCTGATTTGGGAGAAATTCTCTTTGTCTCATGTCTTTTGTAAAACAATGTAACAGAGAGTGTGATGTTCGTAGAAGAAAAATATACTGAGTGAGATTAAACATCAGAACTGTTTATTGAAACATTTAAAGCCAGATAAAACCATGCTGCTGATTCCTCCAGCATGAATCATGGGTTTGTGCTGACGTGCTCCTAACAGTTCACACCAGCCCTTGCTTTTCCCTGGGCTGGGATGAAGGGACCTGTGGGCT
This sequence comes from Ciconia boyciana, assembly GCF_034638445.1. Classification (NCBI taxonomy): domain Eukaryota; kingdom Metazoa; phylum Chordata; class Aves; order Ciconiiformes; family Ciconiidae; genus Ciconia; species Ciconia boyciana. The sequence goes on along the minus strand of NC_132934.1, from coordinate 197,111,918 downwards.
AAGCAGGCTGGGTGACCAGGGAAGGGAGTGGCATGGTGGCACACCGTGAGGGACCTGGCTGGAAAGGAGCAGTGGCTGCTGGGGTGTCACTCTTTCCTCTTTTTTTTTGTGAGGTCTGCAAGCTGCTGTGGTGCATTTACTTATGCCCCTCTCAGTAGGGTCTCCCTTTGCTCTGCACCTCAGAGCAAATCACAGACTGGTCTGGGCTTCCCAGGAACCCAGGAACCTCACAGGCAGCTGCCAGGTGGGGGTGAGTGGCACTGCTGCCTGCATTGGCTGGGCCTGGGCTCCCTCTTGGGGAGGAGGCAGCAGGTACCGCAAGGAAAGGGGAGCCAGGCATCCCCCTGCCCGGAACGTGGCACTGCAGCCTCAGCTCTTCCCCTTCCTGCAGCAGAAGTGGCCTCACTCCTTATATCTGAGACAGGAAAATTCCTTCTTGCCTTTTCTTTCTCATTCTACACTTGAGTTTTGCTGTCTCATGCCTAAGGGGTCAGCACCAGGATACCCATGTGATGGCAGCTCCCAAGGATCACTTTCCTAGGATCACTTTCCTAGGCCAAGAGGGGAAGGAGGTGGGTTTTCAGGTGCCCATGGTAGGATGCCTGGGGAGGGATGTGCATGGGAGGAGGCTGAATCTCCCCAGCCCCTGGACCACCGTGGACTTTGCTGGGGCTGCGGAGCCCTCGCCATGTCAGCCCCGGCTGCCCCTGCTCGGGCAGCTGCTTTCATTGGACCAGCGTCGAGGCTGTGTTTTCCTGCCCCAGTTCAGGAGCGTGTGCCCACAAGCAAAGAGATAACGTAGGGCATGTTTTACCGGCAGGAGCCGTCGGCAGAGGCCAAGCCTCTGAGGATGGAAAACACCTTTGGAGCCACGATAGGAGCTTGGCAAGGGAGTGGCTGAGAATGAAAGAGAGGTCCAAAGTGCTGCTCTGGCTTTGGAAGAGCAGGATGTCGTTACTGGGAACGGAAAAAGGATCATGTTTCCAGATTGAAGTCCTGGAGGAAGAAATACGCTTCTGATAAGAGAAAGTCGCTTTTTCTTCTGAGTCACTACATGCCTGGGAGTCATTGCGCAAGATGTTTTTAGAGACACCATTTCAGCTCACCGTGGTTACATCTGTAGGTGCCTATAAGCATATTGATGAGGATCAAAGAAGATGTCAAAAATGAACATTATTGCCACAGAAACTATATACTGCACTTACTACATATGAAAAACAAGTGGTTTGATTTTTTCTATTGTTGCAATTTATGAATCATAAAACAGTACATTTTTATTTTAAAATAGGATAAAAATTCTTTGGTATCACTGATAGGAGGTGATTCTCACTGAGAGCTAACGTAAATTCCCTCTCGTGTTCTTAAATTTTATAAAGAACAAAAAAAAATTTCCCTATATTAGGTGAGGAGTGGAATTTCCCTGAAATGTAATTGAAAGCTTGAGTTATCTTTAAAGAAACCTCAATAGTTAACTGTTACACAGCTCTTTTTATCACTTCTGACAATCTCCGTGAGAGGGATTGGTTAATTTTCAAACTGTGGGAAAAGAAAGAAAAATAGTGCCTTTTGACTCCTGCTTCATTTTGGAGCTTAAATTCCTTTGGAGGCTCAGAAGGCCTCTGGTGTCCACGTTTTGCCCATCTTTCACTCGTGATGCCTAAATGCAGAACTGTGATCTTGAACATCCTGAGACCCACCCGATCACAGAGGCCCCTGAATCATGCCCCTAGTTTCCAAGGTTTGAGTTTTGCAGCAGGATGTTCTCCAAGGCTTTGCTTACAAGCAAACCCTTGTCGAAAGCCCTAACTGTCCTTTCTGCTGTCACTCAGGGAGGCAAGGGAGCAAGCAAGCCTTGTAGCCCTGAGAGATTTTTCTGTTTGCATGGTCAGACCATGGAATGGAAAAATTAGACCACAAGCAATCTCACTTTCCAGGGCTGAAAGTTTGTCTTGTTTGCCTGCAGAGGAAGGGACATTCTGCAGTGAGGAGCATCCCTTTCCAAAGAATGCCAGAGATAAAGCAGCTTTCCTCTTACAAAGGTCTTTGGGTCTATGCAAGTTATCTGAAGGATGGGCTGCGACTCCATGGAAGGCAACAAGGCATGTCAGGGGAACAGGATCTGACTCAAAAGCAAAACTATATGAGCTGGCAACAGCTGCCAGAAAATACCTGGCTGACTAAGGGAAGAAGAATGCTGAGAGCAGGAAAGGTCCATGTGCTCTGTTTGGCTTGTTCTCTTCTTTTGGAAGAGCACTAGAAGAAGTGCTTTCTTTCCAACCCTGGGTGCAGGAGCGCCGGGAGGCAGATAATGAGTCCAGATGTTATATTTGGCATCTCTCTAGCTGTCTTCAGTCCAGCTCAAGTGCTAGGGATCAGCACGCTGGAAATGAGCAGTTAGAAGTTAGACTAAAAGAGGGTAGATTCAGACTAGATATAAGAAAGAATTTTTTTACAATGAGGGTGGTGAAACACTGGAACAGGTTGCCCAGAGAGGTGGTAGATGCCCCATCTCTGGAAACATTCAAGGTCAGGTTGGACAGGGCTCTGAGTAGTTGAAGATGTCCCTGATCATTGCAGGGGGGGTTGGACTAGATGACCTTTAAAGGTCCCTTCTAACCCAACCTGTTCTATGATTCTATGATTCTATGATTCTATGATTCTATGATTCTATGATTCTATGATTCTATGATTCTATGAAGCACACGAGACCTTTAAGAAAGGGAATGATGCACTTTTATTAATTTGAGGAACTGAATCAAAACCTCTACCTTGACCAATAGGTTAGATATTACATTAGATAGATTATCTATTAGAGATAGATATATTACGTTAGATATTACATTAGGTTAGATATTATTATAATTAGAGGAAATTAGGAATAAGAGGAAAATTATTCCTGTTACCTGCCATCTTGCCAATGGTTAATTGGACTGGGGCCTGCTGGATGCCACAGATCTGTATCTAGACATCCACGTGGACATGAAATGAGAATCTTCCGTGAGTTTTCATCCTCTCTTTTCCCATACTTCCCATACTTCGAAAGCATCTGCAGGGGGATCCATTGGGTGTCATCCCAAAATAGATGATACTACAGTTTAGAAATACAGGGCTAGAAAGGGATTCCCAGGCCTCTGACTCCAGTCTCCTGGCAACAAACTGTTTGTTTTAGGGAATAGTTCAAATTTTTCCTGTCTCTTTGCAAGTGAGTGGCTGTCCCCATCTTTCAAGGAAGGTAAGTTTGACTTCTGAAAGAGCCAAAACCTGAGAATGGAACTGGGGGCATTGCAGAAGCTGAGATGTTAGTTAGAAGAAACCACCTGTGTTCACCTGAGTCACAGCGCAGCAGAACATGCAGGTGAGAAGGAACCAGCTCCGCATCAGTGAGGAGAGAGGGAATGTCCTACCACCACCGAGGAGCTCTGCTGGAGCCAAGCCTGGAGAGCTGCTAAGGTCTGCAGGAGAGTCTGGCCCCATCTGCCCCCAGAGGTTCCTGACACTTCTCTGCCATGGCTTTCATCCAGTAACCAGAGCTGTTTTGCCAGGGAGCTTCCTAGCATGCACCTCCCTGGCACTTGTCCTCTGCTGCATCAGGCCACCCATTCCATGCCCTCTCATGCCAAGGCAGCCTTGTTTTCTTGCCGAGCTACCTGTGCAGCTGGACATGCCTTCGGCAGACTCATGTCCTGCTGACTTTCCTTACCACTTACAAGCTGTTTGTTCCTGGAAGGCCTCCAGCACTGCTTCTTTGGCATCAGCCCAACTTTTGCTTTCAGCTCTAACTGCTCTAAACTTCAGCACATAGCTCCATTACCCGGGTGGGACCCAGGGAAAGTATTTGGTCATGAATTTTGGCTACGAAGCATTGCATCCAGCAGCACTGTGTCAACAGAAGCGTAAACTCTGTGATTTCCTCTTCCACTCCAGCCACTGATGGAGAGACAAAGAGAAACCTATGGCCTCGCACAGCCCTCTGGAGCCAGGATTTAAGTCACCCATAGCAACCCCCCCTCAGTTTCTGAAGGACGGGCTCTGCCCTCTGTTATATCACTGGGATGCGTGCTTTTAGCCAGTGCTTCACCCACGAGTGGGAACAGCCTGCCTCACCAAAGCCACTTGTGTGGGCAAAAAGTGGGGGGGGTCTCTGAAGTTGTTGCTTACTCCTAATTTCAGGGATTATTTTTACTTTTTATAAAGCTTACTGTCTTCATACTGCAGTCCCAGAGTGCTCAGTTATCAGGCTGAGGATATATAATGTGGCCCCAGAAGATGCTCAAGGTCAGAGAAAGCAGACATTTGCTTTAGATGCCATCCAAGCCCTCTAAGGACCTTACCATTCTCCCCATGGTGGGCTGTGACATATATGTTCATTTCTTGCCCAAAACTCAAAAAGCTTTCTTGAGAAACTCTTGCATTTGGCTAAGAGCTAAGCCAAGAGAAAGGATCCTGTGTGCTTTCTTACTGTACGGTGATAGGAGCAGGAAAATCTGTCAAGACAGGGAGAGCAGGGATCTGCCGTCCTGCAATTTTGGGGCCAAACCTTCTGATTTCCTGGATTTTACCCAGCCTGGGCAGAGGTTCTCTGAGGACACCTGCTCCAGCACCTGCCAGGCAGGCAAGGTGCAGGGGCTCTGACCCACCGTGCCCCACCAGTCCGGCTTAGCTCGCTGCTGCAGGACAGTGGGGAGCTCTGTGAGGGGTGAAAACACCCGCAGGTTGGGCCGGGGGTCACCACAACCAGCTCACCTCTCCCAAACGGTGCTTCTGGTTCAATGTTGTGGTCCAGCCACTGGACTGATCCAGGTGCCTGTAAATATCCCCCCAGACAAGTTATCCAGTTTGTGCCTTTTTGCACTCCTTTATGGTGCACGAGGAATATAAAGGAAGCCGGAAGGTTGGTGGTTTATTTGTTTGGGGATGGGAGGGGGGAAATGTTTGAAAATGGGTGTGGGTATAATTTTCTTGGTTGGTTCCTTTTCCACTGAGAAATCTGAGTTCTGCATTGCCATTGTCAAGAATTTGAGGAGAGCTCAGAAAATGAATGTTCACTAGCAAAGAGGGGAAGAGATCTGGAATGGGGATGTTCAAAATGTGTGGGGCTTGTTTATATGTCTCTAATGATCTTTTTGGAGACATGAAACGTTCATAGATATCAAGCAGTTCACATCAACGGGGGCAACTCTCTTTCTCAAAAATCCTACAGTCAAGAAAGAGAAATTTTGATACTTTCAGCATTAAAACCAACCAGGAGCACACTGCTGAAGGGTTACAGGAACTGTCTCAAAAGTTCCCATGCCCGGGCTGGTGCCAGGGGCGGCTGCATGCCACCACTGCGGTGAGGAGCCCGGGGCTCTGCCAGTCCCGTGCCACCCCAGCCCCATGGGCATGGAGAAATGCCAGCAAAACCACGCCAAGCAGCATCTCTTACACCCCCAGATCCTTTGCGATTAATTTACTTATTGATGGCCTTCCATAACTCCGTGGTCATCTTTTTTCATGCTGCCATTAATTATTCCTGGAAGCAAATAAAAGGGCCCACCGATATCTCTCCCTCCCTCTCGCCGCAGCCAGCTTTTCCTTAGGGAGAAAAAACTTGTGCTCGTTTGCAGTGGGACAATGCCGACTTTTGAACCTCTAACCACTAAACAAACAAACCTTGCGCTCTGCTCCACAATCCAAACAGGGTTTATTGACAGGCGTATCGCAGCAACGCGGAGCAGCTCGGGCAGCAGCCGGGCTGGGGATCGATGCTGCGGGGGTGGCCCCGGGCGCCAGAGGGCATCCTCGAAGGGATGGCACCGCCCGGGGCCGCCCGCGCCCCGGCTGCCGGCGTGGCTGCTGCGCCCCGAGAGCCCTTGTGCCCTCCTGGGGAGAGCGCAGAGGAAGGAGTGGGTCAGGGTGCCTGCAAAGCCCTTTTGACTCGGCCATCCCTGGTGCAACTGCTCTCCTCTGGTTTAAGGCTCATGCTGCAGAGCCAAGGCCCTTCAGTTTGGGTGCTGCTCAGCTTTAGGTGTCCCCAGGGAAGCAGCTCCTCCAGAAAGATCCAAGGGCCCTTTAGAGGCAAAGAAGGATGGATCTGGCTCCTGCCTCCCTCTGGTCCAGAGCAAACCATGGACATTGGACCCGGCAGAACATGGTGTGTGTCAAGCCCACGTGCAATGAGCATAACTGCCTGGGTGCTGCACCCATGTCTCCTGGCCAGACCTGCTTCAGAGACTACACACGAGGCAGAAAATCAAGCAGGTTCCCTGCACTGGAGGTGCTGCTTCCCACCATGGTCTTCCCCCAGGTGCAGGAGCCCTGGATCAGGTTTGCATGGCCACACGTCCGCTGTCAGCCTGCCAGGCAGCACCCTGCCCCTGGTCCAGCAAGCCATGGAGCTACATGCGGCCAAAATGCAGTGCGGAGGCTTTGGGGCTGGTGTTCACCATTTCCCCAAGCTCTCCCAGGCAGAGAGAGCTACCTTGTTCGTGGGGCCAGGCCCTGGCAAACCAATCCTCCCCATGCAGTCCTGCAGATCCTGCTGGCATTTGGCTTTGGCTTTCAGCAAAAAGATGAGAACAGGGTCAGCAAGGAGAAAAGCAAAGTGCCCCAAAGAAGGCAAACGGAATACCTTAAGTAAATTTGATGAGAAAAATGGAAAAACATGGGGCCAAATGCTGGAGAAGTCAGAAACCCATAAGACATGTTTGGGGCTGGACAGTGCTCCCACCCTTGCTGGGGCGCAGGCCCACACGAGCTGGTCCCACACCCAGCCCCGGGCACTGGCTGCAGCGTGGCTGCCCCAGCCCAGCTGCACAGCCTCACTTCTCAGTGGGGTTTCTCCCAGCCGTAAGTAAGAAGTACACACGGCAAACAGCCAGGATGACTTGGCCAAATCAGCTGGCCTTTTCTTGTTTTCAGCTCCAGGTTGGTGAGTCATTTGGCATCTCTATCCTGGTCCCCACCATTTAACCAGCATGTAGAAACAGGCCGCAGCCTGCGCAAGGTGGGCTCTGGTGCAGCATGGGGCTCTTCTGAGGATTTCTGCTCCTGGTGAGGCTGTGATGAAGTCTACGTAAAGCTGATAAAACCAAGGAGACTTTGGAAAACTAACTGGAAAAAAACTCCAAGCAAGCCAAAAATTGTAAGGAGGTGAGAAACAGCACATAATTTAACCAATGTGACACTGCACACACAAGCAAGGCTCCTCACTCCAGCATGACAGGGCACCTTTTTCAGAGGAGACTTCATTCTTCCAATTTCTCTGCACTGCGGCTAATAAATCTGGCTGGATGACTATCAGCACCGGATTTATGGGCTCTTTTACAAGTGTCTAACATTAAGCAATTCACTTCTGAACGTTTAAACAGTGCCTTATCTTGTCTGCTCTGGGCCCTTAGGGCAGGATGAACATGTTGCATACTTCTGGTTACACGAAAAAAATAAAATAAAATATAAAATAAAAAAATGTGCTTTAATTTTTTTTTCCCTGTTAAAATTCATCGTTAGCCCAACAACGTCCCTAAGGTCTTTCCGACCGATCCCTGAGATGCACCGGGGGCGGACTGGCAGGCAGCCCCCCCTTTTACCTAACAGACTCCAGGGTAAAAAACCCACCCACACATAATAATAATAATAATAAAGCCATGGCCACGCTTCCCCCGGACGACGAGACACATACACTGTACATCTGTACACACGGCCGGCCCCGCGGGGCGGTGTAGTGCATGGGCGGGGGCCGCTCCCGCCGTCCCCCCGGCCCGGCCCGGCCCGGCCCGGCCCGGCCCCGCCGCGGCCGCGGCCTCCAGCAGTCCCTGCGCCGCGGTCCCCCGGCCGCTGTCACTGCGGGACGGCGGGGCCCAGCCCGGCGGCGGCCGCCACCGCCGCGGGAGCCTGCAGCGGGGCGCCGGGGCTGAGCGGCTCCGCGCCGCCGGGCTGCGCCTGCTGCAGCTTCTTCTTGTTGATCTTCCTCTCCTTCGCCCGCCTGTTCTGGAACCAGATTTTCACCTGCCGGGGGGGGAGAGGGGAGTGAGGGGGGTGGTTCCCCGGGGACGTCCCCCCTCCCGGAGGGCCCGCACCGAGAGCGCACCCCTGCGCCGCGCATCCCTGCTCCGCGCATCCTGGCCCTGCGCTTCCCTGCCCCGCGCACCCCTGCGCCGCGCATCCCTGCTCCGCACATCCTGGCCCTGCGCTTCCCTGCCCCGCGCACCCCTGCGCTGCGCATCCCTGCGCCGCGCACCCTGGCCCTGAGCATCCCTGCCCCGCGCATCCCTGCCCCGCGCACCCTGGCCTGGCGCACCCTGGCCCCGCGCATCCCGGCCACACGTGGCGGGCGTGGGCAGTGTCGCTCGTGGGACAGACCTGCCTCTCCGACAGCCCCAGGTTGGAGGCCAGCTCCGCTTTCCTCCTGATGGTGATGTAGCGGCTGTAGTGAAACTCCTTCTCCAGCTCCAGCCGCTGGTGGTCGGTGTACACGACGCGGTACTTGTCTTTCGTCCTGGTTTTAACTGCGGAGAACAAAGCCGGGGTTGGGAAAGCCAAACCAAAGGGCCTGGGTGGAGCGCGGCTCTCCCATCCGCGGGGGCAGGGCGAGCAGGATCAGGCCTCCCCGGCTTCCTGCTCGCCTCTCCCTGCCCGGGGCTTTACTGAGCACAGCGAACAGAGGGGAGAGGAGCAGTTCCACAGTTCCTTGGGGACGTGGTGCAGAAACCCCCGGCATGCCAGCCTGGGGCAAGCCGAGCGCGGGCTCTCGGCCCCGGCTGCCGGCCCCTGCCCCGCCACACGCCTGTGCACTGCGCTGGGGACACCTTCATTGTGCACTGGCTCTTGGCTTTCGGTTTTGTTTTGCCTTCCCTACCGAGAACGAACGTTTTACAAAGAGAAGGAAAAGCGAAAAGAAAGAAAAGCCCCGTTCAGGGAGCGGCAGCTTCGTTTCTAAACGAGAAACACCGATCCAAGCGCGGAGACCCGGAGCGGCCGTCGAGGGCCCCTCGGGGCCTGGCCGGGCTCCGGCCCGGCTCCTCCCGCTTTTCCCCCGGCGTCGAGGCAGAGACTAAAGCGAGTTCTCGGTGACCCCGGCAGGGCGACACGCAACTTCAGCGCTCAAAAAAAAAACCAACCAAAAACCACCCCAAAACCAAACCCAGCGAAATTTGAAGGCGAAAGCCAGCGAGCGGCCGGCGAGTGTGCATCGCTGCATGGCCACAGCCGCTGCCCTCCTTTCTCCCGCGGGTTTCTTGTTTAACTGGTTGTGTCCCCGGCCCTCCCGTTCCCCAGGGAGCCGAGGCGGGGAGTCTCTGCCCCCAAGGTGCTTAATGGCTAGCAGGCTGACTTTGTTCAGGTAAACTCTCTGCAAACCACAACAAAAGCACCCTGTAAAGATACAAGCCTGATCAGAGAAAACTCCCCAGAGCCAGTGAATAGGGAACACAATCCCAAACAATGCAGGACAAGGAGATCTTATCAAAGAAAAACCCTTCTCAAAGCCTTAATGACAACCACATTCTGTTTGAATTACCACTACTGAACAAATGGCGGCAGGCGCTTTCATCCCCCCAGCCCTGCACATTAACATAAACACTGGCTCCAAAGGCAGAATTTGAATGGAGACAAGGGACCGGCCACCAGCGCACCAGCCCAAACTGTGGGAACACCACGGGCTGCTGTGGGAAGCGCGACGGGCCTGGGGGAGCTCCACCGCCACCGCCACCCGGGGCGTAGCCGGTGCCGGCGGCCGGCACCGGGGCACCGGGGCTTCCCCCGGGGCGCGGCGGCCGCGGGCGTGGCCGGGACCCCCACCCCACGCCGTCCATCGCCGTCCATCGGCCCTGCCGTCCATCGCGCAAGGCAGGGGACGAGAGAGGAATGCCGAAGTCGGTATTTACCGCGAAAGTCGCCACCCGTTTTTTGCGGCCAGTTGGTATAAATATTAAAAACAGACCAAAAAGTAAAAGAGCGAAGGAAAAAGAGGAGACGACAGCCGTGGAAGGGGTATATCAAAGCGGGGGGACACGCGTCTCCCCTGGCAGATGCGGGGGGGGAATAAAAGAGAGGGTCTGCGGGGGTATTAACATCACAAGGGAGCGCGGCGCCGGCCGCGGCCTGACCCGTCCTGCCCGCGGCGGCCGCGGCCGGCCTCCCGCCGCCGGGGACCGGGGTGGGGGGGCACGCCCTCGCACCTCCCGGCCCCACCGGCCCGGCCCGGCCCGGCCCGGCCGGGGGCACAGCCCGCAGGGGCCGGGGGCAGCCGCGGCCGCCGCTCGGGAGGCCCGGTCGCACCGGAGGCCTTAATAAAGGGTAGGCGCCCAGTGACTCAGAAACCAATGCGGGGCGACACCGGCCGATGATTTATATGACTATAATTGGTTATAAAAATCTTCTAAGTGGCTATAAGCGGACGAACGGAGCCGCGGGAGGAAGAGCGAGCGTTTCCTCGGCATCCTGGGCCGTTCCGCCCTGCTCCGCCGCCGCGCACCCCCGGGCACCGGCCCTGCGCGGCCGGCAGCGGCTGCTCCCCGGCGGAGAGCCGCTCCTGCCGCCGCCCGCCCGGCGCGGCGGCCGGGCCGCACTCGGCAGCGCGGGCAGGCTGCTGGCGGAGGCCGGCAGCCCCCGTTCTCCCGAGGACCGGCGCTCGGGCGCGTCTCTTTCGGGGCGCTCTCCCCCTCGCCGCCGCGGTGCCCGGCGCACGGTGACCCGGGGAGGCGGCGGCGCCCCGGGGGAGCGGTCGGCGGGGCGGCCCCCCGCCCGCCTCCCCCCGGCCCGCGCTTACCCTGGCTGCTGAGCGGGGGCTGCGCCGGCTTCCTCATCCACTCGCAGAGGCCGCGGCGCTGCCCGCCGGGGGAGAGCGGCTCGGGGGCGGCGGCGGCGGCGGCGGCGGCGGCGGCGTTGGCGGCGTTGAGGGGCTGCATGACTCCGGCGGAGCAGTGGGGCGCGGGGCCGGCGTGGTGGTGGGCGTGCGGGTGGTGGTGGTGGTGGTAGTCGGCGGGGCTGTAGGCCATGGCGGCGGCGGGGGAGCCGCCGTTGAGGCCGTGGACGGCGCCGGCGGCCGGCGGCGCCCCTTGGCCGTAGGCGCCCCAGTCGTCGCGCAGCGGGGCGGCGTAGGGCGCGGGCCAGGCCGGGCCGGGGGACTGGGCGCTGTCGAGGTTCACATGGTAGCCGCCGTAGTCCGCGTACTGCGGGGCGCCCACGAAGTTCTGCGCCGCCAGGTTGAGCCCCCCCGAGTGTCGCACCGGGCCGGGGTACATGGGCCCGTCCTTCTCCAGGAGGTAGCTCACGTACATGCTGGCGGGGCCCCGGCGGCGGCTCTCCGCATGCTGCTCGGGGCTCTGGCAGCGGCGCGCCTGCTGCCTGGGGACGGGCTGCCCGGGGCGGGGAGGGGGCAGGCGGAGGGGCCGCGGCCCCGCGCTGCGCTCCGCGCTCCGCGCTCCCGGCTGCCGGTCCGAATCCAATGGCCGGCAGCACTTACATGATTAACGATTGTTTACAAGGCTCTATTAGTAATGGCCCAGACACACCAAAGGCAGGTGACGTGGAGAGGCGCTGGGTATATAGCTACTACCCCTAAAAGACGATTTGCATTTAAAAAGATAAGGAGAGGGCAGCGACCTGATCACAGCTAAATATTCAAGCCTTTATTGTTTAAGAGCTTCCTCCTTCCATTGCAACCTGGTGCACTTTAACCTCCAATCACAGGTTCAAAGGATGAAATCAAGAGACTTGCAAAAGACAGAGAGGGAGATCTAAGGGCGAGGGTGGGAATATGGGAGCCGTGTATCGCGGCCGATCTGCAGGCAGCACTTTAACCAGCTCTTCTCCGTGCTTGGGGCTGGGGGGGGAAGGGGCGGAGGAGGAGGGAGTTTTGATTAAAAATCCACAAAGCCATTTTGTCGTGGTTGTTTTAAGCAACAAACCCCACCGCGACGGCCTACTGCTTTTCCTAACGCGCTTCCCACCCGCTCCCGCTCCCACTCGGTGACGGGCGATGAAGGAGAGGTAAGAGGAGAAATCCCCCCTCGGAGGGCGCTGCCTCCTTCCCCCTGCGTGTGCCTGCAGAGCTGCGAGGTCAGGCGCTGCCCACCCTCCCTGCCCCAGCCCGGGCCCCGGTGCCGGGAAGGGACGAGGGCTGGGGGTGCCTTCGCTAAGACACCCGCTGCCCCCGTACCCGCCGCCGGAGCGAGGCCGGAGCATCTCTCCGCCCGCAGGGGCCTGGGAAGCGGGGCAGGGGATGGTCCCCCACACGGAGGGAACCATCCGCCTCCTCCCGGAGCCTGCCACCTCGGGGGCGATTCCCTCGCTGTAGCGCGGCCGAGCCCACGGGGAATGCAGCTACTGGCCCCTCCACGCTCACTCGCTTTTTCCCACCCCGACGCCTTGGAAACCCGCTGGAAATGCTGGCCCTGGAAGGGCGGCTCCCGGGCAAGCGGCAGCCGGCTCCCCCGGCCCAGCCAGCCCCCTTTGAAGAGGCGACCCCCTCTCAGCTTCCCCCCGCCGCTTTTATGCTTTAACTTTTCACCCTGAGCGGGGACAATGCGAGACAACGTTTGCATATTCGCATCTTTTCCCATGACACAGCGAAGAAACCTTTCACCCGCCCAGGAAAAATGGATGGGGACGGGAGCATCCCCCCGTTTTCCCAGCACGTTTCGCCGGAGCCGCGCAGCCCCGGCCCCGCAGTCCCCGGCGGCTCTCCCGGGCGCTTGGGGCGGGTGCGGCTGGGTCCTGCCGGGGCTCCCCCACGGGCCCCGCGCTATCCCGGCCACGCGTGTCCCGAGTCTTCCGTGAGGAGATCCGTGTGGCCGTGTCCCAGGGGTATCTTTCCTTCCCCGTGGGTGGCTGTTCTGCAGACCGAGGAGTGTCCCTCCCTAGGTCACTAGGACGGGGCGTTTTGCAGCTGAGGGCGGATTTCAGCTCTCCAGAGGCACATCTCCCGACCCGCGCCTCCTGAAAATCTCCCTCTCCTTCCCCCCATTCCACCGGGCCCTTTGGTGCTGAGCGTGGGGCTGCCGAGGAGCTATGCTTTAACCCGAGTGGGAATAATTCCGCGACGTGTCCCAAAGTATCCGGGAGGGTCCCGTGCCAGTGGCCCTGGGGGACCGGGGCGCTCAAGAGGGGAAGGACGGAGCATTGCTCCCGGGGAAGAGACCACGGGTGGCCCCCTCGGAGCCGCCATGGGTACCCTGGCTGCGAGGAACGGGATACCCCCACCCTGCACACAGCCGGTAATGCAGTGCCTGCGCCCACACCGTCACTTGTCGTTCGCAGACTGTCGCTGACGGCCGCGGTTGCGACCCTACGATAACAGCAGCGCAACAGCAGGGATGCGGAGACGCCTGCCAGCCGCCTGCTCCGGAGGGGATTTCTCTCCCCGCTGCCCATTCCCACCACCACGCCAGTGGGGTAACGGGAAGAGGGAGCGGGGCTTGCAGCCCCCAGCGCTCTCTGAGCGGGAGACTGAAATGTGACTGGAAAAGAAATACTGCGTCCCTTCAGTGTAATCGCCTCTCCCGATAAGCGCCGACATAGCCGATCTATGCGGATGTGAATTTGATGATGCCATAAACGGAAGACGGGGCCATTAAAATGACAAAACTCTGACCATATTGTATTAAAACTCGGCAAAACCCTGACGAAGCCCGAACCAGCCCCGTTCGGTGTCTAAGGCTCCATCCAGGAATCCCTGGCAGGCAGGTGGCAGCGCTTTGGGGTGAGACCCGACGCCAGCCCGAGCTGGCGGGGCTGGGGGCCGCCGGCCGCGGGGACGGATGAGAGCCCCGGGGCTCCGGCGGAGGAGCGGGGCAAGGCTCCGGGGCAGCACCGCGCCCGCCCGGCCTCGCAGCGAGCGCACCGCTCCGCTCTTCCCGGCTCGGCTCTGCCTCTGCCCGTCGGACAGTGATCCCAGCAGCCCCCCCGGGCACGGGGAGGACTGGGGACACGGGGTTTTGCCAGCCGTGCCCTCCCCGGGGCGGGTGGCGAGGAGGGGGCGAGACCCGCGGCCCCCGCGGAGGGATGCTCCGGAGCATCCCCCGGCGCCGCACAGCTGTCCCCCGTTCCCGGCCCGCCGCAGCGACCTGCCGGGCGGCTGGGGCGGGGGACGCTCTGCCCCCGGGACCCTCTTGTCTTAAAATACGAGGGACCCCGCGCCGCGCACATCCCGAGCTTGCGGGCCTGGGGGCTGGCCAGGCTTCCTTCCGTTGCGGCTGGGGCAGGATTTGTCGTGTGTCCCCCCCCAGAGCCGCAGCCCCGGGAGAAGAGCAGGGACCCCGGGACCGGACCCCGAGACCGGAGCGCGGGCGAGTCCCTGATCTCTCCCTCTTTCCTCTCTTCGTTTTTTTCCTATTTCGTTAGATCCTGAGCGGGGAAATGCGACCCGGCGCATCTCAAGCTGACAAACGCCTGATCGGAGCTACCGTTTGCAGGGAAATAGCTTTTATTCTTTCCCCCCTTCACGCTGATCCCTGTATTTTCACCGGCAGACGCCGGCCTCCCGCCTTCCTCCTTCAGCCCCAGCCTTACTTCTTGAGCTGAAATAATTATTTCCGAGGGGATCTGCCTGCCCCGGGAGGAGTCAGGTCAGCGGCATGATGGCGAGAGAAACGCCGGGGGCAGGGCGCCGCTGCCCGCTGCCCGCGCTGCCTGCTCGCTGCCCGCTGCCTGCTGCCCGCTGCCCGCTGCCCGCTGCCCGCTGCCGGGCCCTCGGCCCCCGGGGAGGCGGCGGCGGGTGCCTGGGTCTGGAGCGGACACCTCGCTTCGGAGCGGGAGCTCACCGTCGCCTCGGGCCCCGGGGCTGCGGGGTAACGAGGCGGGCAGCACAGCCCGGGGACCCCCGTCCCGGGCCAGAGACGTCCCCGAAAGCCCCGGGAAGGGCTGAGCGCCGCGCAGCCCCGGCGATCCCTCCTCCACCGACTGCTCCCGCTTGCCGGGACCCTTGCAGGGAAGCGGGTTCAGCATCTTTATTTCTGACCGTTTTCGGGCTTAAAGAATTTATTTTTCTGTCACTTAGGAGAAGCTCGGGGTGGGGTGGGAGGGATCCTCTCCTCTGCCCCCACCTTAACGACATGGAACCGGGAACTTTGTTTGCAAGGTAAAAAAAAAAAAAAAAAAAAGCCTGCTTGAAAGCCCTTCGGTGGCCGAGGAGAGAGAAGGGAAGGAGGGATCGTGTGTTAGTTAGTCCGACCTGTGGAATTTATGACTCCCCCTAAGCACAGACATGATAAGGACTTAGAAAACATCTTGGATCTTTTCAAGCCGGCAGCCCCCGAGGCTTTGATGTAGATTACGTTGCAGAATAACCCAATACTTTTATCGTGGGGTTGATACTCGGCTTGTTTAAGCACATGCCTCTAGGAGCGGGTTAGATGCTAAACGCTCGCTGCCGAGCGGATTCGCGTTGCTGGGAAGGAAGCAGAGACGGGGGAGGGGGGTGGCACCTTGTGCCAGGCTGGGGCCCCGCCGCCCCGCACCGGCACCCGCCGCGGCCGCCCCCGCCTCTGCGCACAGGTGCTGTCGGGCCTGAGCTCGCATCGTCCCGGCTCCCCTCCGGGAAATAGGAACGTAAGGAGAGAAGGGGGAAGAAAAGCCGTATTATGCACCGGAGGCGTCCTGCAGCCGCAGGCCGGTGGGGTGTCCCCAGCCGCCCGGGTCCAGTGGCCAGACCCTCCCGGAGGGACGCTCGGTGTGTCCGGGGGGACCAAAGGCTGATCCCTGCCGGGATCTGGCCCTGTTTACAGGGCTGGGCGTTGCTCTGCTCCCTTAGAAGTCGCTGGTGCACCGCGACCGGAGCCCCCCCTGGACACCTCTGCTGGCCAGTGAAATCCAGCCTTGGCTGGATTGTTTATTTTTTACTTTTTTAAAAAATATCTTTTTTAAGTGGCAAGGAGATCGCCATTAAATGGCAAAGGAGAGCCGCACCAGCGCGCCCCGGGCCGCCGTGCACGCCCCGGCCGCCTTTCCCGCCTGTGCCCGGACCCTGCTGTCATGTCCCGCCCGGGAAGGCCAGGGCCTGATCCCGTCACGGGAGTCGTGAGTCACCCGGCAGCGCGCACCCGCGGGGCGGCCCCGACGGCGCGGCCCCGGCCCCGGCCCCGGCCCCGGCGGGCGGCGTGCGGCCCCGCTCCCGGGGAGAGAGCCCAGGGCTCGGCTGTTATCACCCCCTGCTCCCCGAGGACACCCCCCCTCCCCGTACGGACGCTCCCCGGAGCACGCAGGGCCGCTGTTATCTTCCCCGGCCCGCAGCCCGGCCCCGGCGGCGCCCGGTGGGGGGGACGTGGTGGGAGCGCGGCGCTCCCCAGCCGCACGCTTTCGGCTTGGCGGCGAGGCACGGCCGGGCCGGGCTGGGGAGCCCGAGGCAGGGGTGCCCCCCGGCCCCCCAACCCGCGCCCAGAGTCACGCTGCTCCCGGGGAAACCGCACGCCCCGGCCCAGCCGGCGGGACGGTGCTGTTAACGCGCGTGTTGACTCCCACGCCGAGCCAAACATCAAATTCCAGCTGCAAAATGCTTTGCACACGTTTTGCCACCAGCGAGCCCCCGGGCTATCCCCTCCACGCCTCAGGGGCAATATAAACGCTGATGTCCTCGTTGCCTTCCTCACTGATTCATTTCCTACCTCTCCCCGCTTTGAAATGTAACCTTCGCGGGGAGGTGATGCACGCCCCGTGGCCGTGTCCTCCCACACGTCTCAGCAGCGCTAGTCCTGCCGATTTATCCCCCCAAGGGCCTTCCATGGCAAGATGCTATGGGGTGGCTGCCCCATACCACCGTCTCCCTTGCCCTGTGTTTCACAGCAGGCGCAATCCAGCAAACCTGTTCAGTCAGCAAAGGCACGGGGTGGCTCTGGCCCGCGTAGACGGTTTGTTGTTTGCGAGGTCGAAGGTTTCAAAGGCCATGACTGTACACATCCCTGCAGGGCCGTGGTGTTTTGTGGATAATATTTTGTGCTAGGCAATGTGGGAGTCCAAGGCAGGGAGGTGCCAAGTGCTTCCTTGGCCTGGCAGGGAGCAGGCTGAGGGCCTTTCTTTATTCTGGGCCTGTAAGAAGGCAGGAGAAGACTCTTCTTCCTCCGTGGGCGAACCTGTTCCCTCCAAAACAGTCCCACAGTCCTCTTGGCTCCAAGGAGAAACTGGTGCCTGACTGCTCTCCACCACCTCCCATTTGCTCCCAGCTATCTTCTTCTAGTTCCTGGGAGGGAAGAGAAGTCTCACCCCATTTTTTTCTGGTCTGAAAAGAGGCCCCAAAAGGAGCGAAAGGTGGGGCCAGGCCCAGATCTCAGGGCCAGGCTCCTGGCTGTGGCCCACACTGCCATCCTCTGGCCACTCCCTTTGCGGCTCAGCTCCTGGGGACCTGCCCCGGCTCTGCCTGGGTTTAGCTCCACAGCCCCTCTGCACCCAGGACACCCGCAGCCCACTTCCCCTGCCGCAGGAGGCTTTTTCCAAAGGACATCCCGGTCCACAGCAGGTAGGTAGTCACTTCTCCAGGAGGAATATGGTGGAAACTAGAATCATAGAACCATAGAATCATAGAATGCTTTGGATTGGAAGGGACCTTTACAGGTCATCTAGTCCAACCCCCCTGCAAAAGCAGGGACATCTTTAACTAGATCAGGTTGCTCAGAGCCCCGTCCAACCTGACCTTGAATGTTTCCAGGGATGGGGCCTCCACTACCTCTCTGGGCAACCTGTTCCAGTGCCTCACCACCCTCACTGTAAAAAATTTCTTTCTTAAATCCAGTCTAAATCTGCCCTCCCTTAGTTTAAAACCATTACTCCTTGTCCTATCACAACAGGCCTTGCTAAAAAGTCTGTCCCCATCTTTCCTATAGGCCCCCTTTAAGTACTGGAAGGCTGCTATAAGGTCTCCCCGCAGCCTTCTCTTCTCCAGGCTGAACAACCCCAACTCTCTCAGCTGGTCCTTGTAGGAGAGGTGCTCCAGCCCTTGGATCATTTTCATGGCCCTCCTCTGGACCCACTCCAACAGCTCCATGTCCTTCTTGTGCTGAGGACTCCAGAGCTGGACGCAGTACTCCAGGTGAGGTCTCACCAGACCAGAGCAGAGGGGCAGAATCCTCTCCCTCGACCTGCTGGCCATGCTTCTTTTGGTGCAACCCAGGATACGGTTGGCCTTCTGGGCTGTGAGCGCACATTGTTGGCTCATGTCCAGCTTTTCATCCATCAGTACCCCCAAGTCCTTTTCCTCAGGGCTGCTCTCGATCACATCATCCCCCAGCCTGTATTGATACCAGGGGTTGCCCCGACCCAGGTGTAGGACCCTGCACTTGGCCTTGTTGAACCTCATGAGGTTCACACAGGCCCACTTCTCCAGCTTGTCCAGGGCCCTCTGGATGACATCCCGACCTTCTGGCATGTCAACTGCACCACTCAGCTTGGTGTCACCTGTAAACGTGCTGAGGGCGCACTTGATCTCGCTGTCAATGTCATTGATGAAAATATTCAACAGTACTGGTCCCAGTACGGATCCCTGAGGGACACCACTCATCACTGATCTCCATCTGGACATTGAGCTGTTGACCACTACCCTCTGGATGCGGCCATCCAACCAATTCCTTATCCACTGAACAGTCCACCCATCAAATCTGTATCTCTCCAATTTAGAGAGAAGGATGTTGTGGGGGATTGTGTCAAAGGCTTTACGGAAGTCCAGATAGATGACATCCATTGCTTTTCCCTTGTCCACTGATGTGGTAACTCCCTCATAGAAAGCCACTAGGTTGGTCAGGCAACTAGAGATAGGCACCTCCTCCTTTTTAGGATCTGAAGGGATGGCACTGGTGGGACTGGAGGGCTGTGATTAGAAGTAATGTCCAGGCTTTCTTCAGCTGGAAGACAGTGATGTCCCCATGGCATAGGGCATGGAGGGAGGGGAACCCTAGTGCAGGCAGGAAGAGGCACTTCTGGGCACATTTGGGCAGACACAGCTAAGTGCCAAAGCTTAGCTGCAGTGCAATGGATCACGAGTGGGTGTAGGCAGCACGTAGCAGGAGGAGTGGGTCACTGCCAGGATCTCCCATGTTCCATCCCAGCTAAGCAGTATCTAAATGAACTGAATCCCACCTCAGTCTGCATGTGCCTCTGTGGAGGTGGCCACAGGAGCACCACCACTTTTGCACCTCTCTCCGGAGCACAGGGCTTCAAAATCCCTTCTCAGCTGAGATCTGACACAGACTGTACCCCAAGACACCTACATTTCTGCTAGGAGTATTGGTCTATCAGTTTTCCAGC
The DNA here is from genome assembly GCF_034638445.1 of Ciconia boyciana. Lineage (NCBI taxonomy): Eukaryota > Metazoa > Chordata > Aves > Ciconiiformes > Ciconiidae > Ciconia > Ciconia boyciana. The sequence continues at coordinate 197,092,709 of NC_132934.1, read as the reverse complement.
ACAGCCTTAAACCCCTAAATTTTAATGTGGCTCTGACCTGTAAGGCAGGATCCCTGATCTGAGCAGACCCCCTGTTTTATCTCATCCACAGGAAGCATGTCAGCAACCGTGAATCTGGCCCTGGTCTGAGACAGCCTGGCTGGAAGGGACTCCTTCCCCACCACACCACAGCCCAGCGCTGGGCTGCTCACCAAGGGTGAGAAGGAGCTGGGCTCAGGTCCCACCGCTTTCTGAAGTGATTTGTAGTCTCCTCAACCACAGGTCTGGGTGGGTCTTTTTGTGCCTCTTTTTAAAGCTGGTTTACTTTGCATGGCTTAATTAATTGGCCATTGATGGGGGAGGGAAGGAGGCAGCGACTCACTAGCCAGCAGTGCATTTAGCTGGGAAGACAGAGCCCTGTGCTGCTGAGTACTTGACCTAGTTCAGTGTCTGGGAGAAGGGGCTGAGATATGGTGTGCCTAGCTGCATGGCAAATACCCATACCTTCAGCCTGCTTTGATTTCTGCACCCCCAAAGTATTTCCCAGCGGAACTGTGGACTCTTAAAAATTACATATCTGCAAATGGCTCTGTAGTAAATATGACCTTGGATTTCTCCATCACCTTTCACGCAGCTCTGTGAACATGTGTACTGAAAGCCACTGCAAGCCTGCATGACGCTTTTGCTCTTCTCTTCTGGTTCAATACATGATCGGCCCCAGCTTCTCCCAGTGGGACCTCAGAGAGCCCATCCCAGGTGTCCCAAACCTGACAGTGAGACTTGTGTTGGAGAAGCACATCCAATTTCTCTTGAGCCAGATGGCGAAGGGCCTCCTGTTTTTTTAGCATCTGCTGCCTGTGACACACGGGCACAGTTGTTTGGGAGGGGCTGCCTGGTTCGCGCTGGTGCCTGGCTCATCCTGTCAGTGCTACGAGGTTTTGGCTGTGGATTCCCTTTGTCCGGCGCCATCACCCCCAGCCCTGCTCCCCGGGTCTCCTGTAGCCCTGGTCCAGGCGCGGTGGCCGGCCCAGGCCTTCTGCTAAGCACCAGCCCGGCTCCTTGTCCCCTCCCCGCCAGCCGCTGCGGCACCCGCCTCGGCGCAGCGCGGTGGCGGAGCTCCACCTAGTGCCGGCTCCGGCGGCGGGACGGGGACCGCGGCGTCCCGGGGCCGTCCCGCCGGGAGGTCTCCTCGGGAGCGGGCTGCAGGCTCCGCGGTGTGCTTTGGAAGGGAAAAGGGAAAGAAAATGAGGGCCGGTTCCTCAGCGCGCCTTGTCTTTCAGTTTGGCTTGTCAGAGCTTGCTTTCTTGTTCTTTCTTTCTGTTACTGCTGACAAGGAGAGCATGGTGTCCTTCGCCTTTCAGCACTTCTAACTGACCTCAGCCCCTTCTGTTCCTCTTCTTCCCGGCTTAATGAATACTGAATCTTTGTCAGTCTCTCCCTGACTTAATGCATCTAGTTTAGACTAATGGCAGCTCTGCTGGAGGTCTTCAAGCAAGCTTAACTCTCCCCAGTCAGTACAGGGGGAATCCAGCACTTTCTCCAGAGAACCTGCTCCTGGAGGCACAGATTAGGGGTCTGGATCCCAACAAGAGAAATGTGGGCATTCTTTCAGGAATCATGACACTGCTCCTTAAACAGCACTGGCTGTGGCTCTGCACAAACCGCAGGAATGGACCAGCACTTTGCTAAGTTGTGTTGGAAGCATCCTGGAAAGGAAATGTGCTCCTAAAACATACTATTTTTTCACTGGATACCTCCTGTAGCTTATCCCTTTCTGCTGCGTGGAATAGCAAATGCACAAGCCGCCACGTGTCCAGCCCTTACAGGAGGGTCTTTCTTCTGATTGCACTTCCTCACAGGGTGCCATGTTGCCTGAGCTGCTTTTCACATGTGCATCAAGAGGAGTTTGTGTTAGCTCCAAGGTTCTCTATTTGCCTTTATATTCCCGAGTCTCAGCTCAGTAGCAATGATGGGGCTAGATGACCTCTGCCCACTCCTTTTTTAATCTTGTGGAAAAACACTTGACACAACTCCCTGGCATGTTTTAAAGCACGTGGGATTCCCATCTGCTCCTCTATGAGCCAAGTTCACATCTGCTTAGCTTCCAGGGCCAGCTAGGCTTGGATGCAACCTGTTCAGCATTAAGCTCCTCTAGCTCTGAAGGCTACAGTGGCTGAAAACTCCTGTCTGCACAAGACACTCAGCTCTCACTTTCCAGCTGGTGCAGGCTGTGTGTTAACAGTGCTGAGCAGTGACACCTTGTCGCCGAACACTTCAAAATTGTGTTACGTAAGTATGTTAAAAGACATATATATTTTCCAGAAAATGCAACGTTGAAGTTTTATTTCTATCTTTATATTTCCAAATTATTCTTCAGTGCTTTATATCTGATTAAAAAAATCAATGATTCATTGCTAATTCAACAATGTTAACAAAAATATACAGTTCATAATCGCTGTGATACAGCATTAATTATTTTCAGACAATGTTAGTAAAGAGCAGCTCAGTTCATGTGATAGCGTATTCTACCCAAGTTATTCATTTATAACACTTGCCACTGAAAATCCTAACTGCACTTAGCATTTTGTAAAATGTAAAAGAGAAGAAAACTATTAACCAATATATTCTCATCTTGATTCACTGGGATGTAGACAAATGTATCCTGTTAGTCATTATAAAAGCCATATTTACAAATCCCCAAACATCATCATGAAAATAATGTGTCTTTTTATCTATATTAAAAAACTACCAAGCCTCTGGTTATTGTCCTGGGAGTCTGGGAGAAAGCTAAAGAGACGTACTCTCATTTTATTGCAGCAGGGTTCATATACCCAGGCTGACTTCTGGGAGCTGGGAGTGATGATATTACACTCCTAAATTGCTATAGAAGATAATTTCTTTAAAATTAAACATTTTTATTAAATACTAAAACACACAAAGCCCAAATAGTGGAATTAGTTATAACTCAGTGGAAGTAAGATTTCCAGTTAGAGACTGCCACCTGGATTTTATAGACCAGGGAGGCAGAAGGTCATCTCCAAGTATCACTCCTCCTGCTTGTTTTAGATGCCTATTTTAGCTAGAAGGAATCAGTTGCTGTAAGTGCCCAGCCCTCGTCAGCGAGTGCAGAATGTAGCCTGAATGACTAGAGGCCACCTGAGTACCTAAAGCTCAATGAAGTGAGCTCACCTGAACTAGACACCTATTGGGAACTTCACAGCAATTGAGATGTTCAGGATAAGACAGCCATGCACACTCAGATTTATAGTTCCTTGTAAAACAAGACTGACTTTCCAACACTTGCTGACATCTGGAGATGAAGATGTGAGTAGCACTTTTGGAAATCACACTGGTTCGCTTTAGACGCATAGTCCGTGCTTGTAAACATTGACTAAAAAAGCATGGATTTTCTTGTGTTTGCTTGCAATATGGCAAGAACAGTCTGAATTCAATGCATTGATTAGACACCGTTTACATAAAACCAAGAAAAGAGATATCCAGTTGTAGAAAGACAGCAAAAAGACCATTGCTTCTCTCCTGTGATAGATGTGTTTGCTGAATTCGAAGAAATGAATTGTGTCTTCTCCTCAAAGTAACATAAATATGGACGGGACCATAAGAAATGTGAATAGAGCAGCAGTTGGTAACATTTTCTTTTCTTAGTGGTGATATAAAACATACATGCTACACTGAGTTTATGAAAATACTGAGGTCAAATCCAGAACCCAGATTATTTTTCAACCTGAAAGTCTTCATGCTGGAGCACCGCTGGGGATAGGAGAGATTCCTCATCCTTGCTTACACGTGGTGTAGTTTTGATGCTGGAACTATGTGTAGAAGCATTTTTCTTTGTATTCTGGTAAACCTAGAATTGGGAAAATAAAAGATATCTTCTGTTATTACTTATTGTACTTGGTAAACTGCTTTTCTCCCTGTGAAGCAGGCACTTGTAAGGTACAGCCCACCTCCTCTTGAGGGAAAATCACACTCATATCTGTCCGTTACTTCCCACTGGCTCCAAAGGGAGTTCAGACAACTGCCTAAGTGAGATGGATCTTATCCAGCCAAAAAGAGCTGGGTTGAGGAAGGGCACTGGACTGCAAAGGAGGATTTTTTTTCTAGGTACAGTGCTTTGAAGTTGTTCATCAGTTTGCCTCTACGCTCGGCAGCTTCTACTAGGCTAACAGCCTGCAGAGAGGCTCAAGGCTGCAAAGGCAAGAGTCGTTCATAGCTCCCCACATCCCAAAAGGTTAGCAAGGACACTGCACTGGGAAACAGTGTCTAGCCCAGAGCGGATACTCAGGTAGGAATCGGTAGTTTTGAAAGGAGTTGCTTATCCTCCCTGAGGAAGAGATCACAGTCTGTTAAGGATGGAATATGACTTCCTCAGTTCGTGTTTATTATTTTGACCTTTGAGAATGATATACGGCCCTCCATCTGTGAGGATGTGCCAGCACATCTCTATGGTGCTCCCCATGAGATCCCTGGCAGGTGGCCTGGGCTCAGCTCCCCTCTCATGGCAGTTATCAGCATCACCAAAGCCAACTGCACTGGCTCCTGCACAAGGGAAGCACAGTCCTGTATCACAGGCTGAGAGATTTCAGCCTTCCAGAGTCCTGGTGCAGGCAGTGGGAGGAAAGAAATCCTCATCAGGGAGGTCAGGATTCCTTCTGATGGCAGAAAAAACTTCCCCAAACTCTTACATAGATCCCTGGAGAACAGCTCCATAACACAATGGCACACTTGAATAGAAACCAGAAGACTATTTCTCAGCTCACATGGGGCTACAAAATAACCCCCAAAACATTTTTCTTCTTTCTTTGTTTACTTACTGCTCCTTCTGCCTTAGCCAGCTGACAGGCAAGAGAGGAAACTAGCCAAGAAAAAGAGGGTCTTTTTCTGGAGTCAAGGGCCCAACAGGACTGCATCACGTGATAGCTGCAGGAGCAAGAAAACATGTTACAGAAAACATGTTAGCTGTTGGAGTCTCTGTTAGTGACTACATGGAAGTGCAGAATTTGGATGGGAATCACAGGGCACCAGAATGATTTCATAGAAAGAGACCAGGTTTAGCATGTTGCATCAGAGGAAAAGATACAGAAAGATGAGGAAAAAGGGTGAAATGAAGAACATGGCTTTACTGGAGTCCTTCGCAAAATCCTCCTCATAGGACTGGGGCCAGGATTTCACCCTGGCTGCCACATACTGGCATGCCAACCTTGCTTTCCAGCTTCCATAAAGAAAATGGTAGGAAGAAAATTCCTGTCTGACTCTTGGGCTGAACCTGCTCCTTGTGGACTCTGTAGTCTTGAGGACAGTTTTCACAGCGAGTCTTTTTGTGGAATTTGACATCACAAAAATCTTTCTTAAGTTTAAACACCACCTTACCGATTTTACAGTTTCATCAGGGACCAGTGCAGTGCCTAGCTGCTAAAGTCCCTTGCAAACTTACCAGGTCAACATATTCCCTGATATTTATAAGCACCACAGCAATCTTTCTTGGGTGAATCTGTCAGATTCACCTGTACCTTTAATGCCATTACAGTCTCTGCATGGAGAGGATGAGAACAGTACAGTGCCATAGCAAGGCACTGAGTCCCTAGGCCACCTATGAAAATGTCTGCCAGAACAGCTCAGACAACCTAAAGTCCTTCCCTTTCCTCCATGCTCCAGGTCTTGTAGATCCCCATCACCTTCTCTTCTCTTGTCCTCTGGGGTCCGCCTCTAGGCAGAATTCACCCCTGCACAGAGACATAGGCTGAAAATCATGTGCTGAGAGCACAGGAATAGCTCCAGTCAACTCTTCCTTAGCAGGGTTTCTCTCTAAGAGGATCCCTAGCCTCCTGGAACTGAATCAAACATGCTAAAGCTCAATTAAAAAAAAAGTTTAGGAAAAAAATCACCAAAGATTTAGCTAATATCCAAAATGAATATGGTATAACATAGCTTTTGCAAAAAGAAAAATAAAAAGAAGTCTGTGATCTGAGAACAAGAAGTTCCGTGGGAAAATTAAATACAGATAATAAATTAGTCCTTTCAAACACACATAACCTTTCGTGTTGATCATTTCTGCTTTAGGACAAAACCTACATGATCAAGCAGCCTTTTTCAGAGGTAGAGGAAAATCTCACCTTTTGTGATTTTTTTTGAGCAAGGTACAGTGTACAATAAATAAAAGGTCATACAAACAGTGACCTAGTAAATATAAATTCCCATGCTGTGCATCACTCAGGAAATACACTTACACATCTTTTGTAGCATAATATGGTCGGTCCATTTTAAATCCACTTTGTATTAATTTGTAGAAGTTTGTATCAACCTGAATACCAGGATAGGGATTTACACCTGTGGAAAATATTGGAGAATGCATGTTAGTTCAGAAGCTGCCAAGACCAAGCAGTGCTCTTTTGTTGCACTACAGAACATACCCAAAGAGAATATTTCCCATAGTAATATTCCATAAGACCAGACATCACTCTTCATTGTGTACGTCCTCTCGAATAAGCTTTCAGGAGCCATCCATTTAACTGGTAAACGAGCCTGTACAGACAGGGGGAAAGGAGGCCAGGTCATGCTGTGACACAGGCTTTCTAGATGACTCACTGTAGTTCTCATTGCTTGAGTAGGATCAATTCATGTTTGCTATGTAAAAAGCTAGGCCTCTCTTAGTAGCCCCTTTAAATTTCCCTTATAAAGAGAAATAGGCTCTTCTAAGGAGCCAATTCATCTCATCCATTTCAGATGACTAGTTAAGGAAGAGATGAGCTCAGCCCTGGAAGAGCCTTCTTCCCTCCTCTGAATTCCAGAATGAGTAGCTCAGATGGAGATGTCCACCCTGTACTTCTTCACATAGCTGGAGGACCTGGTGTACCCCACACATATGCTGTTGTCCCTATACTATTATTGTCCATAACAGAAAACAATTCCCAGCACTTCCATCAACGGTTTCAGTGCGCTTTAGAAAGGATATGGGTACCATCTCATTTACAGTACTAGCTTGATTAGGTTAATTATAAGCTAAGAATTTGCATTTGCCAAGGGCATGAAAAAGTGGTATTTCTGCACTGTCTGTACACATATCTATAAAGCTAACAAGGAATTTGAAAATGCAAAGCTTCACTTTCTTGGTTCTTTATCATTGGTATGAAAAATAGAGAGCATTCAGGAACTTACGTTGCCCCTGACGATGTAGTTGGAGTCGTTCACTACATCTCTGGCAAGGCCAAAGTCACATATTTTCACCACTTTTCCATGGGTCACTAGTATATTCCGGGCAGCGAGGTCTCTGTGAATACACTTAGAAGGAAAGGATGGGTTAATGCTCTGTAGCATTTGGTATCAGAAGGAGATAATTCCCTTGTCTCACACAGAGCTCTCTGAATTGGTGCCTCCTTCCACTCAAACAGTTTGGAGAAAAAAACAGCTGGAGAGTCCCCGGTTGCTCGTGGCAAAGGACAGGACCAGAGCAGGCAGAAGTGTGCAGTGCAGCCAGTTCTTACTTAGGGTCATGCCTAAAACTGCAATCCAGGCTTTACTGTAAAGCCAGGGAAGGAGGTATAGTTCAAGCCTGCCACTGTGGGGCTCTGTTCTTCAGTCTCCCTTTTATAGACTGACCTATTTTTACCGTCTTTTCTATCTAAACAAGTTGCTACCCTTCACCATACCGATTTGGACTCAAGAAACTCCATTCCTTTGGCAACTTGATAAGAGAAGCAAAGAAGGTCTTCAAAAGTGAGCACATTAAGATCCTCTTCTTCATCCATCTGTCTGCTTGCATGCTTAATTTTATCTGTAAAAAATAACCAAAAGTATGAGTTTTCCATGGGCTTCCTCACTCTCTGATTAATTCCACTGACTGTTGTAAGGATTTTCACATGCTCCTACCAAGAACAACATCACAAAGAGCATCCATCTTTTGCATCCTTTGCTCAGACACAAAATAAAGGAAAGACTATTTTCATACTCAAATAGTATGTATAGCATGACCAGAAACATAAGCTTCTGGTCATAAGTGGTGTTGAATCCTTCTCCAGCAAAATTCCTGCGAGGAGGGAAGAGAGACATATGATAGAAAAGGGCCTCCTATGTCACCGAATCTAATCTAGTAAGATCAATAATATAATAAATACAATAATAACAGAATTACTAGAGCTAAAAGCAACTAATCTCTTACCTTCCTCAGAATACAGCACAATCCCATTTGATCCAGATGTCACATTTATGTTTTGACTTCTTTGTGTGATTTCAAATTCAGCCTCTCTGCATAGAGTCGTATTCACACCGTACTTCAGGTGAGTTCCCTTCCTGGAGTGGGTGACATTTTCAAAGGTTACACACAGTAGATCACATAATCTTCTACACATAAACTGTTTTTCAGTGAAAAAGCATGATCACTTATTGCTACTAAAAATCTGGGCACAGACATGAGTCTTCTCAAAACTGGAAAGAGAGACAACAGATTGCTTGTCTTTTGCAGTCCAGTGTGAAGAACATCATAAGGAGAATCAAATCTCAGTTCCTCCCAAGGCATTGCTTATTAAAGTATGTGAAAGCACATTCTCAAGAATTCAATAATTTCACCCATTTACAGCACAGCTGAGAATGCAGCTTAAAAGGATACAGTAGCTTTATAAAGTATTAAACTGTTGCTGAATGCTTTACCTGGAATTTTGGTCCAAATGGATATTGTGGTAAAAGCTGAAGTTGTGCTGTTTAAAAATATCTGTCAGTGTCCAGTGAAACTTTTCTCTCTTGCTCCTCAAGTAGTTCAGAAGGTCACCATAGCAACAGTATTCAAATATCAAGTAGATTGGTCCTGAAATAGTTGGAAATGTAAATGCCTTCTGCTATCTATAGCACTCTCCCCATTAAAGCCCTAATGATGCCTCATCTTCTCCCAGGACTAATCTGTATTAAACGTCCCAAGCATCTTCCCGTCCCAGGTAGATAACCTGTACTGATGGGCAGGTAATGTTTACTGACTGTAATTACTGATTGTAGTGTCCCTTTGGAAAGTCTGTGTAGCTGATTTTTCCCTGTGGTGCATCTCCCAAGGTGGACTGCAAATCCCTATGAAGGCACAAACATCCTTCCCCATACCAATGGCACTGGGGAGGATAGCACAGGCTATAAAGATGCAACACATTGTCTAAACCATACATGGTTCAAGCAAAAGATGACCCCTGCTAATTATCTTGATGGCGTGAATTGTTATCCTTTGACCTAAGCCCTCTCATTTATTTGCACTACCTTCATGCTCTAGAAATATCCTTTTTTTTTCCACGAAGGCCACCTGAAACCCAAGTGTGCTTGCTGAGATGACCTATAGGAGGGAAAGACCTTGCAAAGGGATGTCTCTGAGTGGACCACTGGTCAGGCCACTTTCACAAGAAAGGAAAAATATCTCCAACTCCCCAGCAGGCAGGCTCAGAGGAAAGCCATGACAAGCCAGCAGGAGCAGAGCGAGTGGTCCAGGAAGAGCTCAGAGTGGTCACACATCACCCCTGCAAAGTTTTACACTGGCATCACCAGTTCTGGCTCAGAAAGACTGAATATGAATTTGTGGACATTTCTGCCAGAAGGCCCCTGTCAAGCAAGGTAGGATACACTGTGAAAAGTCTGTAAAGTCTTTCAGAGGATGGATGTGAAGTCTTGAGAGCCATGTAAATGCTTCTGAGCACGGGACTTGGATAAGGCTGGAAGTGTCCCCTGCCCTACCCTGCCAGCCTGAGCAGGTCTCCCCTGCAGCTGTCCTGCATACACCATCACATTTGCTGAGTTTTCCAGAAGGCAGTGGCAGCCTCTATAGTTTCAAATCAGCTAAAGCCACCACCAACGATCTATTTCTCTGCTTTCCTCTTATGCCTCAAATGTCTCTGCACAACAGTGTTGCTGTTGATGCAAACTGGGGAAACAAGAGTTAACTGTTATCTTTGGTCTTTCTGACTTAATATCTGTGGCAGAAAATCTGTCAAGTTTTTCAGTGGAAGGTGTTACAGTTCATGATATGGGCAAACACTGGGTAAACCCTGCCCTTTCCCTGAGGTGATCTGTTCTTTAGCCTCTCTCCACCCGCTCCTGTTCACTGCTGGACTGGCCAGAGAGGGAGTTCTTGGGACTGGAATATCCATGTATTTTGCCTCAAGGATATCACAAGTCACACAATAATTAATTAGTGATAATATCTTGCCACTTTCATCTTAGCCCATCTTTGCTTAGTTCTTTCCATCTTCAGTTTATTTTTACATTCAGTCCTTTAAAAAGTTGTCTCTTTTTTCATTATTCACTTCTCTCCTCTTCTTTCTATGGGTGTGTCCGTCCGTCCGTCCCCCCCCCGCTCTTTTTTCAGTTTCTTTTCTTTCCTGTCTAGCCTTTAGCCATTTTTCCCTTTCTTTCTACAACTTCACTTGTTTGGTGAGCCACATGATTTTAAAAAAATAAAGTAAAATTTCTTACGTGAACAGAATCATGTGGATACAAAGGTACCTTACACCAGATAAGCTTTTCCTTTTCGCTTAATAAACTGGCCTGTATCAGTGCCATCACCACTGTAACAGGAAAACCTCTTCTATAGAAGGGCTATTGTATCACTTCATGCAGGTTCGATTAGAAAGGACCCACTTCTGTACACATTCATGGCCTTAACTTTGATTTAATTTCATCTTCATCTTATTTTGGCCTGGCGCAGAACAGCAAAATTGGTTGGGCAAAGAAAGGATTCAGGGGTGGAGAGGAGAACAGCAGCCTGAGGAATAGGTGATTGATTATGGCTTGGATGTTTTTAATACTGCTTTCAGTAATCAATTTTTGATACTTCTTTTCTGTTCAGGAGTCCTTGTTAGTCTGAACATTTTAATTGGTACCTTTCCACAACTTACCTGATACAGTACAAGCTCCTAGTAGGTTCACAATATTTTCATGGCTTCCAATGTGAGTCATCATTTTCAGCTCGGACATTAGAGCATCTTTTTCTGAAGCATCAGGTTTTTCTGTAAAAGTAACACAGATTTGGAAATCTCCAGCAAAGAATTAAAAATGTAAATGGTTGTGACGCTTTGTGACATGGAAGTCTTCCTTTCAAATTAATTGGATGGAAAGTACATTTGGAAACATCCTAAAAATTTTTGTACAGTATAAAAAGATTTAGCCAAAGGTGGAAAATAAATGTGTGTGCGAGTGTGTATCATTTGAATGCTTGGGAAAGCAGTCATAAAATGTTAATATTTGTCATTCTTAGGCTGGCAAGAAATGACAGCACTGTATTAAGGTGTTCACAAGCACAGAAAAAATGGCAGTCAACCCTGTTGAAGAGAAATGCTAAGAGAAAAAAATGTCTCAACAGCCATATGGCACACAACGAGTTGCGATCCAATAGCTAAGAAGGCCACCCTGTGTTTTGGTAATAGCTTTAGGCTTGTTTTTCAGCGAGCATTTGGTCCTCATGATCTCATGTGGATTGGGGACGTGAACCCAAATGATCAAGATGAACTTCCATAAAGACAACTGCAAAGGAGTGGACCAAGGAAGCATAAAGCTGATGCACATGTGCAAATAGGAGATGAAGAGGTGGATGGCAGTGCTGGCAGGAAGGGACTGTGTGGGCACACAGGTGAGCAGGGTGCTGTTGCTGCTGCCACCAATGTGAAGCTCATCCTGTTATGTGTTAACAGGGTTGTGGTACTTGGGACCCAGTGAGGCAGCCCTCCTCCTCTGCTTGCTGACGGGGAGGTTCGCTTCTGGACACTGCTTTTATGCGGAGTCAAGGCAGTTTGGAGAGTGGCCAGAACAAAGCAGCAAGAAGGGTTAGAGGTTTAAGAAGCCTGACCCATAAGGAGGGATGGAAAGAAATTGCTTTGTGTCATCAAGAAGAAAAGACTATAGGAAGATGTGCTGAAAGTTTTGCAAACCAGCTAGCTCAGGCACCGGAGGGAGTGCAATAGCTAGACAGCACTACAAGAAAAAGGAACCTTACACCAAAGTCCACAGAGTCACCAATGTGACCAGCAGGCTAATCCGTACTATGAATTTGCATTTGTCCTCTTTAGAGCGAAGCAGCTCCATCCTTCCCCACACAACACAGATCAACACAGGGTGTAGGACAAAATGCCACACAGTGCAGGAAGAAGGCACTTCAGCAATACCTTTCCAAACTGAAACAGGATTTTGAAAGCATTTTGAAGGGATTTTGAAACCAAGCATTTGTGAGGTGTAACTGCTACAAGTCTGTATATAAAGGGATTTCCAACACTGCTTCTGCTTTGGAGCCACTAGAATACATCATTGCTTGTGAAAGGCACCCAGAGTTTATCATACCTTTTAGCATTTTGACTGCGACCTGGACTGAATCTTCTGCATTGCTAATTCCATAAGCTGTTGCATTCACCACTTTCCCAAAAGCCCCAGAACCAAGGACCTGTCCTACAAGACACAATATGCCAATATTATTTGCAGCTGCTACAGCACAGGCTACTACTCCAGCATTGTGCGTTGTCTTGTGGATTGCTCACCAAATTCCAGATTTTCCCTGGGAAATTCCCATTTGAGATCATATTGAAATTCTCTGAAGTCGATGTAGATGTACTCATTATCCAATGGGCCTATCATCTGAATCATTTGCAACTGGCTTTCATATCTAAATTGCTTTGGAAGAAAAAAAAAAAGTGGAATAAGTCTTAGAGAAGAAGAAACAGCCTGGTAGGAACAAAAGAAGAAGGGGCAGGTATTTATGTTTTCTTTTACCTTTTTGTATTTGTGAAAAATGAGGACAAACAAAAAAGCGATCAATAGGAGGAAAAATCCAACAGAGACATAAAATGCAGCATTGTCCGGGGGGGAAGAAACAGCTCCTGCAACTTTAAGAGACACATGTTACTACCCACTGAATCAGAGCTCGTGTGTACAGCTAAAGGTGCAAGGAGAACCCATGGTGGCTTGGTCAGTTCTCAGTTTGCGATCCTCTCGCGCCTGAGCCTCCTCTGCGTGGGGAATGAGGTGGAGCCATGTGCAAAGCAAGGAGCTGGGCAGAAGGCATTAAGTGCTGGGTAATTCTGACATCTGTTTTCATTCCAAAAAAATACTACACCAATTAATAAATCTAAGTGCACAGAGGTGTTGGTGTGATCCATGGATTGGACATTGTGAACATAAACAGGAATAAACAATTCCTCTTCTCATCATGTCTCCCTTCTCTCCTTGTACCTTCCCCCAAGCAATGTACATCAGATACTGAAGCACTAGTTATCAGTGGATGAACTGTACACAGCCTGCTCGGAGCATTGCTCTGCTGCTCAGCCAGGAACTCTCTTAACAAGTCAGGACCATGCTATCAGGTGCCGGTGGGTAGGTGAGTGTTACATGAAACCTACCCTCATGTTGTAGTAGTTTCTAAGAGCGAAGTATTATGCTTACTTTCTATTGTAACTTCAACATAAATGCTCATACTCTACCAGTTGTCACAGCTTCTCCCAGCTATAGTCAAAAGCAGCAAACATTTTGTTCATCCATGACAAAGGAAATCTCTGTACTGCACAGAAGTTCCCAAACCAGGGCTTAGTCTTCTGACACCTGCCTACAGCAGTTTAACAAGGTCTCTCCCCTGGTACTTGCTCCTGCTTCCCAGACAGGGACTGTCCCTTGAGTGGGTCTGCTGGCTCAGTCATGCTCTTGCTCGGGCATGCAATGACCTCCATGGGGTGACGAGAGCTCCCATGGGCTTTTCTGGCAGCACCGCAGTGACCTCTGGGAGAGGAGCAAGAGCCAACACCTGCCACCAGCTACCAAAGTGGCTTCAGCTCTTCCCAAAGCTGATGCCTCTGGGTTTCAGGTAGGGATTACTAAGATGAAATAAAAAAAGCAGACCCCAATATTGCCATGGCTCCATCCTGTACTTTCTATCCATGTGAAATTTCTGCTCATTTTAACGAGGGAGACCCCTGCTTTGGGACCAGAGAAGAGACATGCATCTCCCATTCACCCACCATTTCCCACACTGTATACACACAGCGCTTGTGTTGTACCTGCAATGCCATTGCATGGTCAGCCATTTAGCCAGATAAAAAATACCTTAAGTTCTACCACACCAGCTTTAATTGAGAAAACCTGTGCTAAAGCACTGGCTTAGGGTACCTGACAGGTTAATGAAACTCTTTTCGCAGGCTGAACCAACAGAATTGTTTGCACAGCACTCAACAGAGAAGGTTGCTGCTGTCTCCTCTACATCTAAAGTGCTGCTTGAAATCCATGACCCCAGGGATCTCCTCTCTGGCAAGAAGTTGTGAATCCCCTCAGTGATTTCTTTGGCACAGCTGAAAAAGAAAGCAGACCAGGTTTGATTTTTGGCTCACAGTGGCTTTTTCCAAGGGAGAAGGTGAGATATTTCAAAACATCTTACATCTGGGTTAGAAGGGAGGGAGGGAGGGATAGATGCTGAAAAAGAAAGCAGACCAGTTTTGATTTTTGGCTCACAGTGGCATTTTCCAAGGGAGAAGGTGGGATATTGCAAAACATGTCTTATGCCTGTGTTGGAAGGGAGGGAGGGAGGGATAGATGGGCTTGTTTTCTATTTGTCACTGCTAGAGTGAGACTTCAGACCAGTTGCCAGTCTCATTTTTTGGTGATGGACATGACAGGGTCAGCAGGGGATGAACTGGGCTCCCTAACCTCCTACACTGGGCTTGCTCCCACTCTCCACCACTGACCTGGTGGGGCACCTGCACCCCCTGACCTCTAGGACCTCCATCAATTTCACAGCTGACATGACCCCCCCTACTGCATCTGTTCCCACTGGTTTCACCTTTACCACAAACATTCAAACCACTGAGCAGCTCCAAATGAGCCGCTACTAAAACATAAATACAAAATGAACCCACAGTAAAAGTTCTAACTCCTTTCCCTGAACGTATGTGATTTCAGCCGTGAAGTTTCTTTCACTCAAGATGGAGAGCATCCACCCTGTATTAATGACTTATGTAAGACCTGATATGTAGAAAGAGGGAACGCTATACTCGAGGGAAAGGAAACCCACACAGAGATAATTTTGACTTTTAGCTTTTCTATCATTCATCAACTTACTGCCTAATTTACTGTCCACATAAATAAATGAGGAGGTAAGTAAATAAATAAAAATTATTCAGCTCTACACATAGTACTAGCTTCTACATGTGAAAGTTCCCAAGAAAAGAAATGTCACAGCATTTTCTTTCCAGAAAGCTGTTTTAAGGAGTATTTTAAACTCACTAGCTGGATGTTTTCTTTCCTCTTCCATTTCTGCACAAACAGATTGATGTTAGGAAGCCTTTTCAGAGATATGGATGAGAAAATGGTCTAGATAATTTTTTTATATCTGGTTAAAATACTTGGAGCTTTATCCACAATCTTCCAAAAGATAATTTGACTCAGTAGTCTTCTGTACCGTGGGATTATTAGTTTTTTGGCACATCTAAAATAAAAACTGCAGAGTTCATAAAACAGCTCAAAGCTGTTTCAGCATCTCTTGAAATTTTAGGGCCTGACTCATTGCCCTAAATAAATAGAGGAAATGGAAACACTCTCACTAACTTTACTGGAAACACTCTCACTGACTTTACTGGCTTTGGTTACAGGTCACTGTAACAGCTATATTAACCAAAGTTTAACCAATTAACCAAGCCCATATTAACCAATGCGTTCCCTGAATGCCCTCTAAGTTTGGCAGGCCAAGAGAAAAACTTAGATTGGACTTTGTAACTACCTAACTGTTGATATAAACCCAGGGGGGTTTATTTCAGCGTAAAGAGCCTGAGATACAGATCTTTATAGACTTCATTTTATGCCAATAAAAAACCTGAAAACTTTCCCTAGTTTTGGTGATCTGGTTCCCCTGGAGTGGGCCACCATGTCCCCTTGTACAAATGGTTGAGGGTGCATGTTACGCTTAGTTTCTTACAGGCGAGTCTTCATTTAACCAAGGATAGCTCAGATATGGTCTTTGCAATGAATCAAAAAGAGGGAAAATTATCTACCTGGATGAGTTCAGTTCGGGACAGTTCCTCCAAACCCAGGATGAGGCAGGGTAACTGTCAGCAACACAGGAGATCTGCTTGAACAACAACTGCATCGTTACTTCAGGCTTTCCTGCAACAAGATAACACGAGACAATTTCTGTCAGCACTTCAGTGACAAAACCCTTTACACTTATGCGGCAATGCTACACCTGCTGAGACCAAGATCTGCTTCTGTGTTTTCAAAATAACCCACCCGCATGTCACTGTGAGAGCTGGGTGCAGCCCTCAGTTCTCCTCCTTCCTCCAGCCCCGCACCTTGGTTCTGTGGGATGGCAGTGTGGGCAAGGCAAGGGGAGCAGCCACTTCTCTGTACGGGCACAGCCAGACCAAAACAGTGGCAGAGATGAAATTAGAAGTCTTGACTTCTGCTTTTCTGACTCGGAGCAAGCAGTTGGCCCTAGGACTCCCCTGACACCCCAGTTCTGGTTGTCTGGCTTGTACAACAAGTGCACAGAGGATCCCTGTGTAAATAATACATAATAAATAATGCTTCCTGACCTAGAGCAAGGGTGAGATGCTGCAGTCACGTGGCAGAACTGAGACAACCCAGAGCACTGGCCAAGACTGCACGTGTGTGCGAATCGTGGGCAGGGGCGTATGAGGCAGTGCAGCCCTTACATATGTGTCACACACCAAAGGGTGTCCAGACTAACTGCCTTAACTCACAAATGCCATTAGGAAAAAAAATGACATAAACACACCATAGAAAGCTAGCACCTGATGAGGATAAGTGTTTCCTCTCACTGTGTGTCTCATGTGGTCTCTACAGCAGTCGCATATATTCTGGCTCTGTAGAGTAGAATACAGTCACTGTATTTTACTGAGCTCCCAGGTTTTGTGGTTTTCTTAGGAAGTATTAATTTTCTCAGTATATGACTAATTTCTCATATTCTGCCCTCTCTGTTATTGCAGACTAAAGGAAGGAGAAAAAAAATTAATAACTTCCTCCTCCTCCTTCCTCTGTTCTCCATCCCTGACCAACACAAGAAACATGACCCACAAGCAGCTGGCATCCTTCTCCGACCCGGTGCCTGGATTTCAGCACAGAGAATCTCTTTTTTGCCTCATGCTCCTCTGTTTTTAACAATAAATCTATGTAAATGAAATGGGGAATACTAAGGGAAATGCAACATATTAGCTCCATTTATATCAGTGGCAAAATCCCAGACTTTGACAAATCTTCACAGGGATTGTTTTCTCACTTACTTCTCACATACAGAGTGAATTTTTTTGTCATGACCGTATCATCATTTTCAGCATAAAATACATATGTCCCAGACTGGTGCTGATGGTTGCAGAACTTTGATGAAATGCTGTGGAGCAAAGAAAAGACAGGAAAAGGACAAAAGACTGACTTGAAAAATATTTTAAATGTAGTCAAGACTCATATATACGTTTGAAACAATTCAGCATCTTCTAATGAGGAATCCAGACTAAATTATTTTTCATTAGAGAATATAATCCCCAGAATGTAACTGTTTTGATAAGATGATTTTTTTTTTCCTGCAGTATTGATTTCATTCTGCAATTTTCCTCATAGTTTCCGGAGTGCATCTAGGCTGTCAGGGTGCAATTTTTTTACCAGTCCATCAGACGACAAGGTATATAACACATTCTGGCACAGATGCTAAGACCTGCACAGGATCAAACTCTCTACTCTCCAAAGGATTTTGATGGGAGTTTCTAGCTGATATGATAAACAGTGTTAGGAAATAATAACGACAGCTAGGATCATATGAGATAAACCTCTCCAAATGGAAGGATCTGACAGAAACTCAGAAATGAGATCATCATCAGAAGTTCATTATCAATGAGAAAAAGCACCAACCATCAAGATATTTCTGCAGGAGAGAGGCCAGCCTTCTGCTAACCACTATGGCAATGGCAGCAAACCAAGACCCAAACCATGCAGGAAATGGCTTGTGACAATGGAAATGGTGAGGGAGGGCTCTAACGAGTTCCTGGGCAGAAGCTAACAACGGAGGACTGCAGAGACTTAAAGATTCCTGCACGACTGACCTGTTGAATCACTGGTTTATGGGACATGGGATGAGGCAGGGAGAAGGGACTATATAAGCTTACAGAGATGGCATCCTATTTCTGTCCTTTTGACTAGGTTATCATCAGGACAATTGTCATATTTAAATGGCAGCTATTGCATCTCACCAATGTTAGAAGAGCACTTTAAAAAATCTCTTCTTAGGTTTAGTTGCTGGCATTTTAGGGGCAGGTGTTTTAGCAGCCTGCTCAAGGAAGACTGGGTAGGAGGCCCCCAACTCAACTTTAGTGGTAAAGGCAAGCAGGCATATCAGGTAGTTTGAAGCAGACAGAAAAACAACAGCATATACCAGTAATTTGCAAAGTAAGAGAAAGCAGTAATGAGCTTGGAACAAGAAATCTAGATAACTAAAATCAGGGTGTTTCTCATTAAGCAAGATACATACAAATGAACTAAGACGCCAAGTATCACCTTGCAATTCTAAAGCAAGAAAACTCACATTGAAGCCACTGGCAATTTTGCCTTCTGACTAAGGCAACACCTCCATATACTTATTGACTTTTGAATGTCTTAATCTGAAATGGCTTTAAAGATGTCCCTGTACTCAGGGACTTTTCAAAATCAGACCCCTTTTAAGCTGCCTCAAAATGGATACTGACGGCAGGAGAAACCACAAATCATTTGTTGCTTTTGAAATCCTAGGTCTGAAGGATTAAATCCTAATGAAATAATGAGAAAATAATTTAAAAAGAGTGCTTTGATACCTGAAAATATAAGGGGATGTGAGATAAATATTATAAATATAACAGAGATCATTCTGTGTTTAAAAACTCATTTGCTCTTAGGGGGGAAGTGAAAATCAGCAGTGTGCTAAAACAGAGAGACAACAAAAGCAAGTAGAAAATGGAAATTCTGAAGGAATCTCTGAAAACGCATAAAGGCACTGACAGGAGAGATGAACCTTGGGACTTGAAATTAAAAGCTAAAGAAGGGGACAGAGTTAATTAATGAAATTTAATATGATCTATAATCAGGAGGAACAATTTGATAAGGAAATGGCAGAAATAAAAAAAAGAGAAAAACAGGAAATGAAAAAGGATATGAAAGGAATAAAGTAGAAGTGATGGGAGATGGGATTATACAGAAGTCAACTAAAACACGCAAAGTTAGCCTCACAATACGTTAAGGTATGTGATGACCTTTTTTGTTTTGTTTTGAGAAACCCTCTGCTTTAAAATGACATTGAAATCTGTGGTGCTACAGCTTGTAGGCAGAATCCCCTGACCTCCCTACCCCTTGCTGCTTCTGGGCACTTCAAACTGAATGAAATATCTACCCCTACTCTTTTTCCTCAGGGGAGACGTGTCTATCCAATGCTAGTATTCAGCCAAAACTGGGTAGCTGCAGGGGATGTTTGTACAGAATAATGTACTTGTCAGATGAAATAATCACCAAATTCATGTATTTTTCCCTCAGTTGTATTCTTCCATAAAATAAATAGAATTATAAGTAAATGCAAAGTATAACTACCTAAAATGAAAATGTTTTAAAAAAGTATTTAATCAACATCATAGTCATATGAATGGCTGAGTTGTCTGTTTGAAGCAGCCTTCAGACCAAGCTCCAGCAATGCTTGGGGTGGTGAGGCAGCGGTGTCTGTGGCCCTGGCCAGTGCAGGGCTGGCTGGGGCTGAGCCAGCCCCAGATGCGCTGCTGCAGGGACACAGGCTGGACTTTTCCCCGTCCGGCAGGTGGTGATCAGCACTCAGCAACTGCCACTTCTGGCTGCAAAGGCTATCTGAAGTGACTCATAAATCCCAGGCCACCAGCAACTGCACCTTACCAAATAATGAGGGTTACCTAAGCTATTTCAAGAGTTCTCAAAATTGTTATTGTTGGCCCAGTCTGTAGCACCTTCTTCTTATCTGGATTGAATTTACACCAGCTGTCAATCATCCAAGCAAAACTGACTCCTACTCTTACAAGCAGTGAGAAGAGGTTTGTACCAGCTGCAAAGCAAATCAACTTGGATTTATCAGCTGGAGGGAGGTACCTGTTGGACAAGGATGAGCAAATGCTCATGGCCATCCCCTGAGACTTCATTTCCAAAATCAGTCTTGACCACAAAGAACAGATCTGCCTAGCCCATGTCAGGCATTGCAGATTAGTCACCAACACCCACCCAATGCTATCAAAGTTTGCCGACAGTCCTCACTTTATCAGCAGGGACAGAGTTCCTGTGGCCATTGCCAGGAGATGTCAATTTAATGATCTGAACTGAGCTGTCTCTGAACCTCATGAAGGTCTGACTCCAATACACCATCTGATGCAGATGAAAAGGCCAGTCTGTTGCAAAGATGACTTGACACGCTAGTGGATAAAATTGAGTGTACCAGAATACTAAGGAAAGAAATAATAAAAAGCGTAATCAAGGCTGTGACACAGTTTTATGCAGATGCTAAGAGAGGTTTTAAGAACAGGAGAAGAAATCAGTGCAGCTGCATTAACTCCTGCCTAGGTCCTGCTTGGTTTTAAAGCTAAAACTTTAAAAGAGAAGCTTGGCTTTATTTTCATTGAGGTGGATAAGAGCTGTTACCTTGAAAGCCATGGGACTACTCTGAAAGAAACTCTGAAGGAAATTAGATAATGTTATCAAGAAATTAGAAAGCCTAGGGAATGGAGAAAACATTAGCCTTAAACAGGATTCATGCCAGAACTTCATTGTAGGAAATAACAGAAAAGGTAGATAACTAACAGGTTTATTCAAAACATGTTTTGCAGCAGCGGAAGAATACATGACCTGGGTAATGAGCAGAACGGTATGTTTCTGTGGCACAGGCAGAGCCGAATGGATCTAACGGCAGCCTGGGAAACTACGGGGCACTTTGAAAGACACTGGGAACATCACCAAGAACAGGATGACAAAAGGGGAACATGTAGAACTTGTGATCCAGTATGAAAACTGCAACAGATCTGTAACTGAGAAATTATGTCAGAGAGAAAGGGAATGGCAAAATGCATATAAACTAAAGGGTTGCTAGATACATAACTTACCAAAGGGTTTATTATAACATGGAGAATAAAGTGGTTCTAGAAGTTATCTACATGAACTGCTGTTGAAAGCCAAAATAATGTTTGAGTGCCTTTTGTTAACACAGCTTCATCACATGGCCCATCCACATTTTAAAAACACAAAGAGAGTACAAAACATGGACAGTAAGCGGTCCAAATGAGATATAAAGAGGAAACATTATTATATGAAATTATTCCAACACATTCAAATACCTGCGTCCATCCACACTGTAACTTTGTTTACATGGAAATGTTTTTTGGGAAAATAGCCACATGCATCTAACTGGTGGATATGCTGTAAAGTTAACTTCGAAGCAAAACTCTTCCTCACCAATTTCAAAATCTTCTTTAGAGTTGGTTATATTTATAAATCCCTTTTCTGAAAAAAAAAAAAAAAAAAAAAAAAAAGAAATATTGATATTATATTACAAAGGCTGGACTGCTTAATGAAGGAATTTTGACATCTGTATGTTTTTTGTTTTGGTTATCACAAGCAAACAAAAGCACCATGTTACATCACAAAGGGCATCCTGTTAATCAAAATAACATAATGCTTCAAAATAGTATTGAAATGATGTCACTGTGTTCAGCTGCAGAGAAATTATCTGAGCCTGTTGAAGTTGCACATTTGATCAGACCGGAGCCCTTCCAAAATGGTCCAACATTTCTCCCCCATCTGCCCTACAGAGCCACAGACCCAACAACTCCATTATTTATTTGGTTTGGCTTAAGTGTGTGTTCTAGGTGTTAACAGCTGCATCTCCTGGCTTTCCTCTAACAGGGAACAAAACCAGGAGGCACCACCAGCATAATCAGATGTTCATAGTAGTTCTTTCTCCTTCCCTGAAACGAGCTGAAGATTTTGCAAATGAGTCTTGTAGCTGCTCCTTTATTTATCCATCTAAACACATATGTGGGAGGAGGCTGTCCTAAAGGCATCAGTGGGGCTAGGATCAGCTCTGTAAAAATCACAGAATCATACACATTGGAAGAGGTCTCTGGAGATGTCTAGTCCAGCTCCTGCTCAGAGCAGGTCCAACTAGATGAGGTTGCTCAGAGTCATGTCCAGTTGAGTTTGGGTATCTCCAAGAAAGTAGACTCAACAACCTCTGGGAAAATTGTGCCAGTGTTTAATCAGCCACATGATGAAAAACTGCACTGTAGAAATATTGTTGGACTGCATTTCTCCTTTTGAGTGCTTTTCTTCTGGTTGTAACCCTATATTCTGCTTGGCATGTTTTATCTCTGTCTAGCTTACTGGTTTAAAAAATACTGTCATCTGGAAACTCCCATATAAACCACAAAAATTTCAGTATTTTAAAACAAGAAGCAATTCCTTTCATGACTGTTCTCCTACTTTTTGATATTAAAGGCTTATTGGTTTTATAAATCAGACCTTAATCTTTTGAATGATCTTTTGGACCTCATCCTTCCAGGCAGAAGGTCATGTCTGTGTGTACTGTTAACAACACAACCAGCCAAGAGTAAAGGCTTTCTCCAGAGTGCGCGCAAGGACCTTGGAGCAGGGTGTGCCATTTCTCTGGAAAACAACTCAGAAAAAGTACTTTCTTTCTTGAAGGAGAAAGAAAATAGCACATTATTGCTTGGCTTATCATTTTTTGGCAGGTTTAGAGAAACAGTGAACATGATTATTCAGTAATGACAGAGAGGTGAGATGAATTTCTTGAGACTGGAATCAAAGCTTTCAAGTCTCTGTATTTATCGTATTTGTTTATTTGTTGCTTTAAACTTAATGTGTTGCAAAATAGCATCAAGATTGTGTAGTGTTAAAAATTATTTATTCAACACTGCTAGAAATTGAGCATAAGAACTGCAGAAACAAAGAGCCTTGCAGCTGCAGTTGTTGGCATGATCTCTGTTGTGCTTTAAAGTGGCCCAACCACCCTGCTTGACCTGACCAGCTACACAAGATGGGATAAGTGAAGATGGTGAAGTGACAATTAACAAAGAGAAACCAGAGCTGTCTGGCTGCAACGCGTTATTAGAGATTAGAAGACCACTCCTCAATGTAGTTATGCTAGCCAGGCTCCCCAGGCAATGCAGTATATGCCAACCGAATCAGTTTTCTCTTGGTTAAGTTACATTGCGACCATTCCCAGTGCAGCTATGGGTGCTGACTCATGCATAGTGATGGTTTAAAGGTAGGACACTGATCATTTCAGAAACTGCTACCCTATGACACGGACAACTGAGTGAAATCTGTATCTATATCACTGCTGAAATTGAACCTGGGATGCTAGCACAAATTCACACCAACAATGGTTGTCATTAATACATTAGGCTAAAGGCTGGGGTGGATAAGAAGCACAGGATGTCCCTGTATAACCTGGGAGAGAGAAGCACAGGTGTTAGCTAGGTATGACAACATCCCCCCACTTTAATCCACCATGTAAGTGTCCTGGTTTCGGCTGGGATAGAGTTAATTTTCTTCCTAGTAGCTAGGAATAATTTAGTTGGATTTAGTATGAGAATAATGTGATAATGCCCTGGTGTTTTAGTTGTTGCTAAGCAGTGCTTACACTGGTCAAGGACTTTTCAGCTTTCCATGCTCTGCCAGGCGCACAAGAAGCTGGGAAGGGGCACAGCCAAACTGGCCAAAGGGCTATTCCATACCATATGGTGTCATGCTCAGTATAGAAACTGGGGGGAGTTGGCCGGGGGGCAGCGATCGCTGCTCAGGGATGGGCTGGGCATCGGTCAGTGGGTGGTGAGCAGTTGCGTCACTTGTTTTTTTTCCCTTGGGTTTGTTCCTCTTTCTCTCTCTCATTGTTTTCCTTTTCATTACAACAATAACAACAACAACAACTATTATTATTATTGTTGTTGTTGTTGTTGTTTTCTTTTTTTCCCCAATTATTAAACTGTTCTTATCTCAACCCACGAGTTTTTTTACTTTTGCTCTTCCAATTCTCTTCCCCATCCCACCGGGGGGAGGGTGAGCAAACAGCTGTGTGGTGCTTAGCTGCCGACTGAAGCTAAACCACGACAGTAAGTAAACAAACAGATTTTTTCATCAGCAAAGTCAATGAGCCCTCAGAAGTTTTGTTGGCATAAGGGGTATTAAGGAGGGTACAGACAATCATCGTAGCTTGGTGTATGCCAGTCAAAAAATACCCCACTCAGAAATACAGCCTTCCAGGGAGAGTGACTCAAATACCCCTGTTAATGTGACACATACTCACACCTGATAGTTTATGGATTCAAGAAGCCACTATATCTGAAGTGGGCATCAGAAAGAAGAGGATCTTGCCCTACCTCTACACTACCCCCTCACCCCCATCTTCCTGTTTACTAAGAAGATGTGTGTAGAAAAAATGCCCAGGTATTGTACTCAGTTATTGTAAATGATGACAGAACTCCCTGCTCAGTGGTAGGCAGAAGCTGAAAAGAGGATACTGCACTGGGAAAGTCATTTCTGAAAGAGACTGAGGTAAGTATTCTCACTTCCTACCATTCCTAGACTAGGTGTTGTAAACTCTGAAAGCAACTACATCTAAGGTCCAGCAGCACGATCCTAACTACAGCTTTCCTTTTTATGCTTTATTGCCAGACTTATGCCTATTTGTATATTATTTAAATTTGAGAAACAAGGTTTGCAGTTCAGGCTGTTCTGGACTAACTTCAACACCGCCGGCTTTTAAATCAACATGTTGCTTAAATAGAATGAGGTTTCCTTTGGTATGCTTTCATTTTTTTAAATTTTCAGGCCTTGTGTAGCTTGATGTTAGGAGGATGGTTCCCTTCAGTGCCTGGAAAGCAGGAGACATGCAGAACAAACAATAATGCTGGAGTAGTTGTCTCTCCAGTTTCAGGTTATCCTTCAGATCCATCACAGCTGCAGCAGCACTTCTGCACGGCAGTTTGTCAGCTCTGTCAGCACTCGCTACTCATCATCTCTCTGGGCTTACATTCTCCATTAACACAAAAGTTTTAATTTCTTTTCTGCTACCAGTTCCACAGCTTTCAAAGCTAAAATTGTTCCCCAGATTTACTTACTCATAAAAAATGTGGCAAACTCAAATGGCCATTGTCAGTCACTCCCCCACCATAAGAGGAAATGGTCATTTCTTGTTTGTTCTGGGTTTTGAGTGGGAGAGCCCACCACCAAGAACCTTCTAACTGTTCAATTCCTTCCTGGCAGATGTGGGTCAGGCCTGGTACAGATCTTCTATCTGCTTTTTTCTGTATAACAGCAACAAGCACCTGAAGGGACCATACAAAACAGCAGAGCAGAGGCTACAAGAACCTCTGCCTTACCTTCCCACCTCCGAAGGTGCAGCAAAGGTGGGGTGGAGGTGCTGTATGTGAGTGAAAGGAGATGGAGTGGGAGCAAGTGGTGAGGAGGAGGCTGAGGCCATGGCTGCAGATTTTCAAAACCCATACTGGAGTCACAGCAGGACATTTCTGTCTCACATTAGTTGAAACCAGTCACTGGGTGTTCCAGACTCTGGCCAAACTAATACATGGAGCATTAGTAGCTGAACATGCAGGGCAAGTCATGCATTTTATATTCTCGGGCAGCTCCAGAAAGGTGTTTTCTGCAGTGCTTTACCTCTAGTTGTTTGTATCTGCTCTGCAGCTGCCTACATTTGAGTTGGTGGCACAGAGAAGGGCTACACAACTATACTATTCCCCCCTGCCCAGGAAGCCCAAGGCATAGCCCCCTGGGGACCCTATAGCTTTGTGTCCCCACAAAAAGCCACTATGGCTTTGTGTCACACTGGCTGAGAGTCACCTACAACAACATCAGATGAATCCCAGCCTGTGTTTCTAGAGATACCATTGAAATAATCACGTGGACTAGACCTCTAAACAGTGCCATTTCATTTCACTTCTAAAAGCACTGTCTTTTAATGGGAATTATTTGAAAAGCAATATAAAGAAAAGGTTGATTATCTTCAGGTACTGGAATGACTCAGTTCAGATTAATCTCTTGGCTTTCCTGGACTGCCAGTAAGTGCAAACAGAATTTTTCCTTAGAAAAGGAACTACAAAACATATGCTGCGTACCTGCAAGCAAAGAACCACCACGTAGAAAACAAAGCAAAACAACCAACCAAGGGACAAAATTAACACCAGGGGTTGGAGTTACCTAAAACTGTAACCAAAGCAGTTTGGTTCAGATGAGCTGTAGAAGAACAGGTATAATGTCCACTATCACTTCTTCCTGCCGCTGAAGCAAACGCATACTGGATCCGAATAGCCGAGTGATCTGTTTGATATTCTAATCCTTCAAACCGGCGATCCTAGTTTTCAACAGAGATTCCCATTTAATCAGTTGATAGTGCCCAATATTACCTATTTTAAAATATGCCCTGTCTTCTTACCTGCTCAACTTCTTTGTTTTCAAAAGATAATTTTATTCCAAATTTATAATTATGGTAAACAGCTCTGCATCTGATCAGCAATGGTTCCCCAACTTTAAGAAGTAATTCAGGTAAAGGTGCTGCTTGTCTTTCATTTAAATCTGCAAAGTCAAAACATTGTGACTGAAACAACAACTGTCGCTTTGCCTGGAAAAATGCTCATTTAGATCAACATTTTTTCTTCTAATGCTGTATAGACATCCATTATTATATTGTAATGATAATTAGAATTTGGGAAAATTACTCATTAATCATTAAATCAGTAAATTTGATGGATTTAGATGCCTCAAACCAAATTTTGTCATAATTTACAAGGTATCTATAGAGCACAGTTCAGCATAGAGTTTAGCTCAGGTCAGGTTTATTTAAAAAGCAGACAAACAAACCTGAATTTATATATTTATTAATAATTATTTATAAATTTATATATTTAAGAACACTTTGAAGAGTGTTTCACTGCAACACAGTCCTAAAAGCATGCAGAAAAAGATAACAGATGTTTAGAAAATGTAAAAGGGCAAGATATTTTTTACAGACACCACAAATAGCTAGTAGAATTTAGTGTTTAAACGTGAGACAGAACAATCATATTCACTGTTAGATTTGTTCCAGTGAATACAAACAAGTAGCTTAGCCCAGAAAGCGTACTCAGATGAGCAGTGCAACTAACTTCAGCGGCAGGATCCAGCTCACATGTAAGTAAACCTTAGAGGGAAGTTACCTATTGTAAAGAGGCTGGTGCATTCTCTGCCCAGGTCGTTAGCTGCACAGCACCATATATAAGTTTGAAATAATTCATGTTGTACCTTCTGTAGGCCGTGTATTTCCCCAGTGCCTTCATGCATTTTATTAGGGCAACTGCAATTACAAGCACAATTATTCATTGACTCATTTGGTCAACCTCAAGCAAATAAATCTGATAAATCTCCAAGCCATGAGAATATGCAAACAATAGTGGGAAAACTGGATCTCACATAGCTGAATAAAAAGGAACTAGGAAAGGTGAAGATAAGAAAATAAAAATCTCACAGCCTAGGCAGAAATATGAACTGAAATGACCTGAATATGCTCAAACTGGCTCATAGACAGGTAATGCTGTGACTAAAATCTGGACAAGAGTGAAATCACAGAGGCTGAGCTTTCACAGCACATCTCTGAATTCCTGGTGGTGGGAGCTGCTGCAAATCCAGTGGTCGTTATAAGACGCAGAACCCAAACTGCCACGCTGCAGAGAAAGGCATTATTCCCGCTGTTATCCCACAAGTGGCCCTTACATCACCACTGTTAATAGAATCAACTTCATATGTTAATAGAATGGAAAAAAATAATTTGGCTCAGAAAATTATGATTCCTTGTAACATCTTCCCAGCTCTAATGTATTCACATTTCCAAAAAACGTGAAAAACTAGAGGGAAACGAGATACCTTTGATTTGCTCTGGTGACATCAAAATAGTAGGATCTGGAATAACTTTTTGCAAGCCAAGAGCTGAAAATTTCCAAAAAAGCACAACAGCCAAAATTTTGAAGAAAAATGTGTTGCAGCACTCCAAAAGTGGATCATGCAGACACAGGTTTTCAACCAGCACGTGGGTGTGCAACCCAGCGGAGCCCGTCTCCAAAAATTCTGACACAAAAGCTCTCCTTCAGTTATCTCCCCAGCTCGCTAGGCACACTAAGCAGTACAAAGCGTCCCCCTTATTCTTCAGAAGATGGTAAACTTGCAGCCTAGAGATTCAACATGCATATAAACATGCAACATACCTCTTTTCAGGTGTTTTGCAAAATATCCACTCCACAGAGGGCTGGGGGTAGCTCTCAGATATGCACTCAATAGCATCCGATTTTTCCCTTTTCCTGAAATAGGGTTTGCCTGGTTTCTCTGTTAAAAATCATGCAAATATTTAGGAATGCTGAAATAATCTTGAAACAGTCTTTTGCTCATTTCATAGTACATGAAGTTACAGAGCTGTAATTTGTTTCAGGTTTCAACACTGAGGGAATAGAAAAGGATTCTGCCCTAGGGATATTGTGGGTTGGTCTCACAGGCTTTTCAGCCTTGATTGCTAAATGCACAGCTTCCCCAGTATCAAAGGCCTGCCTCTATACACAGGAGGATAATCCTGAGACTGATACCGAAAGGTGTTAATTTCCTGTGGTTGCTACTCATTTCACTGGGCAGGAGCACAGATACCTTTCAAAATCACATCCCAAGCCCGTGGCCTTTGGTGGAGTATCTGTCCAGACTACAAAGTCTCTACACAAAATGGGATCGTTGCATACTACTGAGTCAGATCAGATACACGATGGAAAAACAACGTGTGATAATGACTCTGATAACCAGCAGACTCCTCTATCGTATGTCTGTAACACAGGGGAAAAGGTTCCTAGATAACTCACAGTCCCCTGAACCTGTCAGGCGCAGACTTGGACTAAGCACAAGAATTTGATGTATTAAAACTGCTAAAGATTTGACTCAAAATGAAAAGCACTGAGTCTGGTTTTAGGTCATCTTACAATGAAATTACAGCTTCCACACAGAAGAGTGACATTTTCTTTAGAGTCACTTCCATTGCCTGCAAGGTGACATGCTAAGGTGAAACTAATACTTCTGGCTTTTTAATTTCTTTCTTCCTTTATCTCTTATAAGCTGGGCCGAGAAGGTTTTTTTCACCTATAGAGATTCACATCTCAGTTGAAGGGTTCACATCTAGCCTGGAGGATTTTATGAGAGATGGAATTATGATATTCATTTTGCAGGAGCAAAGAGAATGCAATCCAAGCAATTGATATGGAAAAGATCTTTATCAAGACTGTTTTGAACTACTCTTGCTTGCACATGTAATAACATTTTTTACCTCTAAAGCCTAATTGATATAGTAGAGAAGGTAATTTTTAATGAAAGATTTAATACCCTGTCCCCTCAATGAAGCTGTTAAAACTATAATTGAGACATGCAATAGGCCTTCAAATGAAACAAGGAGAGACTGGAGCTTACACTTCTGACACCTGAGAGAGAAAAAAATTGAACAGAAGAAATACTTTAAAAACAAATAAAGAAGGAATAAAAAATGTTGATTAGTCATAGTTTATTAAAAACAAGGCAAGTAATGATGTGTGTTATTAAACCTGTCTCTAGAAGGGTTTGGTCCTAACTTTGCCAGTCTTAGCTGTTTGGATTGATGTTTTGCTTTCTTTTATTTGAAATTTCTTTTACATTTTTTAATTTTATCTTTAAATTTGGCCCTTTCCAGACAAAATAATATGGTATTTATCTTCTGTTAAAAAAACATCATGTCAACATCAGTCTTTTTTTTTTTCAGATGTTCTTGGACACTCCTACTTAGAAACAGAAGCTTGAGCTTTTTGGTGCAGCAGTTGCCTTTGCATCAGAGATGTCTCTTGTGTGGTCCTTGAGAAAATTCAATCAAACCTGCTCCCACTGTGAGCCTTTCAAAAAGTCACACCTCACACGTGTTCTGTCATGAGCATTTAACAGCAGTTAAAATCTCAGCTTCTCGGGCACCCTTGTGCTGAGCAGCTGCAGTACTGATGCGTTTTACCCTAAAACCCAATAATCAAGTAAAAGCTGGCACTGAGAAGAGGACCTTGTCTTTCCCCTTCCCTCAGCGGTGCCTCTTGCTGCTCACAGAATTGCGAAAGGAAGAGCTGTGTGCCAAGTGCAGAGACCCAGCAGTGGGCACAGGCGGAGAAGTGGCAGAGTGGGACAAGGCATGACTTTGGAGCGTCAGAGACCAGGATATAAAAGGGACGTCCTGATCTGGTTCAGATAACAGCCCAGCCGGCAACACTGAGAATAAATGGGTTAAGATGCAAGCAAACAAGTCTAGCCCACAAGCTTTGAGAGCACACAAAAGCCACCCTCGATTTGTCCCTCTTGGCACAGAGGGGAATCTCTCATAGGGGAGAAGAGGGCTGCTGTGCCCTCTTCAATGAACAAACATCTTTGTTTGTTCATTTGCATGGTTTATTGACTAGCAAAAGCTGACTCTCACACAGTCTGTGGTTTTCACTTCAGTCTCTGAAGACAGCCCCAAGTCCTATGCAAATCTAGGAAGATGCTTGAAATGCAGCATGCAAGAGCTTCATTGCTTTGATGGAACTTGAGCCTCTGGCCTTGAATCTATTGATGGAGTGACCCCTTTCATCTGAGATATACTTACTTCGGATGAGAACAGGCACAACTACTGTGTAATTGCCGGTTTTACTTATGACTGAGAGGGTGTATTTTCCAGCTTGTGTTTCTTTTATTTGGGAAAAAGCCAAAGACATAACATATCTACAAAACGGAAAATAAAGCTGTATTTGTTATCTAGAAAGTGATATGCAGCAGACACAATAAAATGTTAGCTCTTCAGCTCTTGCAAAAACACTTCAGAGATACTAGTATTCATTATTTACATAGCGCCCTTCAACCTGAAGTATTTTCATCATGTATCTTCCTACACAAGCAGCACGTCGAAACTTACAACCACAGGTATCCAAGCACATGCTTAACACTGAGCATTGGGAAGGATGGACTTCCTGAGCTTAGGACAGCTGAGGAGGGCCACAGGGAAATGCTTTACCTACAGTCCCATCCCACGTGTTTTGCAGGGGGAGGCAATAATGCAGCCTCAGGTTCCAGCCCAGGTTTGGCTGTGAGAATGAGGGTGCTGTTGCTGGTGCTCTTCCTGATCTTCAGTGTGACCCTAACAAGTCACATAATTCTCCATGCCTCAGTTTCTTTGACTATAAAATCATGATATTTGCCTCACGCGAGCACTACAAAACTCAAATTGATCAATGTCAGAAAGTCCCTGGAGACCCCCATGCATGATGCTATACAAATTAAAAGAACAAGCTGATTTCAAACTATTCTTGGCTTTAAGATGCATATATGTATATTTGTCTAAATGACAATCAGCAATGTGCTGCTAGGTGACAACAGTTAAGAAAGATTAGAAGACGTAAAAAGATAACGCATAACATGAAATTAAATGCAAACACAGTCGCAGAAAATATTCCATTTGAATCCTAAAAGGTTCTCTTTAAGAGATCCTAAAAGGATCTCCTAAAAGGATCTCTTAAAGGTTCTTTGATCCAGTACATCCCTTGACTTACCGATTCTCTGAGTCCAGTGAAGGCTTACAAGCTTTGCTCTCTTTAAAGAACCAAAAGCATGAAATGATCTCTGAAATGTTCATTATCACTTTTAATTCAATATCTTCAAACACATTGACTTCCACATTTTTAGTTGGTTCATAGATGTTCTCTGTTCCTTGAGAATTCAAATAACACCCAAGATCTTCCAAAATGTTAGAAATCTGCAATGCAAGAGGACAGATTGTTATGTATTTATTAGCAATTAGCTTTATTTGCTTTTTTGCATTCAAATATTTTTAAAGGATGCTCTTCTGGAAAAGCTTTCATAAATTAATAATGCCTCATAATGCCCAAATATGAATACAAATTATACTGAAATAACACCTTCATCATACCTCCATTTTGTTTGTATTTGGTTTTGGTTTTTTTCATTTCTACTGTCGAACTTACTCATAAATATGTTGAATTTATTGCAGGATGAAACACTACAGGATTCCTGTTAAATTAGTTAATTCTGTTCTCTAGACAGACATCACAGAACAATTTTAGCCAGAAACGTGATAATTTCCTTTAGTGATATAGTCTATTCTTTACTCTCATTTTTGTTTCCTTTCATGCAGAACCATAGGAAGACACAGAGCTATAATACAACCTTTCTGTTTGTGACCTCAACACAAAGGCAGGGCCAGAATATTTTTTTTTAACATCCCACTGCTTGTCACTGCATCATCTGGCTAGACTGCTCCTCAGCTCCTTGGGGGCTTTACTAGGCCGGGAACATCTGGGCACACTTTTCATTTCCTCACCATTGCATACAGCTAAAGGAGAATCGCAAACAGAAACAGAATATCCCACAGTCATTCTGAAAATCACCGACGAATTAATGAGTCTGTAAGATTAGCTGCAGCAAAAGGTGGCAAGTAAATAGCTCCATCTGAAGAGTAGCCCTAAATGTCTCCCTTACTTTGGTGGGTGAAATTTATCTGGTGTAAGTTTATGAAAGGATGGAGTTCATTGCATCCTCTGCCCCGCACTGTGCTTGGCCAGTTGATTCTCCTCATTCTTTGCTCCTTCTTTGTCCCTTCCCTTGATCTGAGAAGTATCTAGAGATAACAGCCATATTCTGCTTTTTCTGATACAAGGACAGCATAGCTTTGACTGGTATACCTTCATTTCTTATCCGAATTATTGATTTATTTGTCCAGGAATGAAAAAGATTTCATAAGACTAACTTGAAACAAGAATCCTTAGGAAATATTTTAATTGCAGGTTTCAGCTGCTTTATAATTTAGTTGCACACCACCTCTTCTTGGCCTTCTGCCATTTCGAGTCAGAAGAGAAGAAAAAAACCCCATATTTGATTCCCTGTCCAGCTTTGGTGTCTCAGTCAAGCTTTAGGCTAGGCAGGGATTTATGGGCTTTGGTGGTGGGAACAGAGGGTGGTGCAGCTTCCCCATCAGTCCCAGCAGCCATGGCACATGCACGCTGTGGCAGGCCACCGGTTCACACCATGGCCTTGGCAATCCCCTCTTAAGGGCACATAGTTTTTTACATTGATACATTTCCAGCAGTATTCAGCAATATTCAGGCATGCTGATGTGAGACACCATCAAGGCAGCAATTAAAAAATCAGTTTTAGAGAAAACTGGCACTTACCTATTTACCGTTTCAAAGTATGAATTGTGATACGTATTTCCCTCTAACCTTCTGTAGTCATATTTGGCCTAACCCTGGTCATTTTGACTGTGCCATCCCCACAGCCTAAAGGTTTAGGGTGTGTAAGCTTCTGGGAAGGTATTTCTGGAACGGACAGGAATATTTTGTAAGCAACTCATTCTCTGTTAGATTACCTTAGGAGATACCGATGTCTCTGGTGTTCCTGAACCTTCATCCTTCTGGCTGATAAACACACATGTAATCTCAGATGTATTTGGATTCATTGCAGAAGTGAAAGTAACTGCTGTCATAACAAGAACTTTAAAACAGAAATAGAAAACAAATGTGTCCAGATCTCTGCTCAGGGATACTCATTTTAGTAAAAATAAAATACAACAAAACTGTAGAAAGATTACATCTTTTTTTAAAAAAAGGCAAAAGGAATATGCAGATATATCGCAAGCATTTGCAAACTCTGCATTTGTGTATTGAAGCTGAGTGGAAGCACTATTCGGAGAACCTTTCAAAAGCACAGATACATCACACTTTAGAAGTATGTCCCATAATATTGCAGAAAATGTCTAGAGACAAAAACCTCTATGTGTTACGGAGGCTCCTTTAGAAACCACATTACAAAACACAGGCTACCTCTTGTAGCTCACTTCTGCATCAGTGTCTCTGAAAGGGCCCTGCAGCATCAAACCCCGCAGCCGCAGGCCAGCATTTGCCCATCGTGAGCTGGAGGATGATCATGCACCATCCCTCCCATTGGCACTAAGGAGATGTCCAGGTCAGAAACAGTCCCTCCTGCTCAGAGAAATGGCAAAATAAAGTCCTCCAACTTGCCTTTAGAGCCCACACTCAGCTCACCCAAGGACTCAAGATCTAGTCTTCCCTTTCCCTTCTCTCCAGGACAGGCTGTATTTGATCTGACATACTGGACACTCTCCTGAGCCTTCCTGGCGCAGACTTGTGCACACCAGCAGCTCGCAAGAGAGGTCCAGGTTAGATGCTTCTTCCTTTGAGCTGCCATTCACAGCCTTGCACTCTTTCCTCTCTGGGAAGCAAACAAGGCAGCAATTCCCACTATTTTGAGGAAAGCAGATGCAGAAAGTGGAGAGCAAGGAAGAGTAAGCCCATGTCTTTCTCCTGCCTTCTCCTTCCTCCATACCTCCCCGGCTCTGTCACGCCCCAGGAGCCTATACAGCCAGGGCAGCTCACTTGCCAGCTCCTAGCCCTGGCAGGAGTAGCAGATGTCATTTCTCCTTATGCATAAGGAGCAGTGTGGGAAAGCTTCTGGTGCTTCAAAGGCATAATCTCTCCAGAATGCTTCATATGAGCCTTTCTTCAGGGACTGCAGCTTGAAAAGTCACCTTTTAGCTTTGAAGGAGCTATATAGTAACCATGACCCCACCATTGCACATAAACAAGAAAAACAGAAGTAAGACTGCACAGCTGGCAGGGTGAAATGTGTCTGATTTCCACTAAGTCCCTAAAGCCAGTCCTCAACAGTACAAATAAGCACCGAATCACAAAATAATGTTTCTCGCGGTGACCTGGAAAATTTCTGCCCTCGGGTCTTGGTTTTTTGCTTTTCTTTTTTTTTTCCCCCTCAGCTCCTGATGGTTGGACATAAAGCAAGGTGCAGAGTTGAAAGAAGGAAAAAGGTAAATATAACAGGAAGCGCTTGAAGGATGAAAGTAATGAGACTGTTTCTGCAGGTGATGGAAGGAGCAAAACTGGAAGAAGGAGGAAATGAGTAAGAGTTGCTGCTATCTCCTCTTTGATGTTTGTGTCTTCTGGAGCTGCCTGAGCTCTAAGCTGGCAACACTCTGACAACCTCTTCTCAGCCCTCTTGGCAAATGTGGATTAAGTCCGAGTCCTTCTCATTCAGGCACCTAACACACACTTCATTTTGGGTGTCACCTTTCCACAGTATACACAGGCAATGGTCTGCTTTTGCAGACCTCTGAGGAAGATCCTGTCCATCTGCCTGTGATCCCTAAGAAAGGTGAAGAGGACTTCTTCGTGGAGACATGTATCTCCCTCCCTTGGCTATAAAGATAAAGTTGGCACTTCTTGAGACAGTGAGTGCCAGAAGGCAGCTGAAAGGCAGGTATGCATTAGGTATCTACACCAAGCATGCTGAATTCCTCCCCATCGATGCAACCCACTAGCCTTTCACCAAGTCCTTCTCTGCTCAGCTTTCTCCACTTCTGTTTGTTTGTTGGCCACTTTACCTTTCACTCT
This sequence comes from Ciconia boyciana, assembly GCF_034638445.1. NCBI lineage: Eukaryota > Metazoa > Chordata > Aves > Ciconiiformes > Ciconiidae > Ciconia > Ciconia boyciana. Next base: position 197,057,223 of record NC_132934.1, on the reverse strand, counting down.
TTTCAAACCAGAGACCATCTGACCGTCTCACAGCCAGGAGCTTAGCTGATGGAAACCCACCTACATCACTCATTTCTAAGACACACCAGCTGAAACCACCTGAAAATACGATCTCAAAAGTTCAACTCACTTGGCCTGTTGAGCATTCCCTTGCTTCAGCTTTCTGATCTGCAAATAGTTTTAGCTTCTGATTGTACAAGCCGAGCCAATTTATCCCTGGCATTACTCCACTTCGCTCACATTGCCTTGTTTAGCAGGATGCCTAGCGCTGCAGTAGGAAAGGGAAAGATGCGTTTAAAAACCAATAGGGAAAAGATTTGCAGCTAAAAGTTAGGCAGTAGACAGATGTAGCAACCAGACTGTGAGCGAGACAGGCAAACAACGTGTCTGATGAACTGGAACTGCATCTGTAAAGGATGGTATGTGGGAGTGTATGCTGGAAGAGGGAGTAGTGAGCACCCTGACACCCTCAGGTATAAGAGAAAATGGGACTCCTTGTCCTGTTAACTGCTAGAGGTTGTCACTGCTGTCCTCTGCCTTTATTCCTGTGAAATCCAGGAAGGTTTTTAGGGTAAGGAAGTATATTTTGAACCTGAGATGATTCCAGCTGCTTTACAGTGAGAAAAAATGAGTAATGTGATAGTCAAAAGTGTTTACACGATGTGGAGTGGCCTAAACTTGTGTAGTTCTTAGAGGAATACATTACATTGGCAAAATAGAAAATGAGAGCATGAATGAGCCTTTCAGAAGAAGCAGAATGAAGAAAAGAGTATTGGGAAAATGGTAACATTCTGATTCACCGTCTTGATCTTTCAGCTTCTAGCTGGCCTGTTCAGGGACTGCTGTTATGGTCTGCACATCAGTCATCCTCCCGAAAGCCCAAAGTAAGAACTGCAGAGACTGAAAGCACTGGGTAAGGATTATCAAATATGTGGCGTACATAATCATATTGTGTATTGCCGAACTGTAGTGAAGCTGGAATGGAAATAAATTGCTGCCTCTGAACAATGTTTGTTTATGCCTGCTTTCCATCTTCATTATCTTTTTATAGGTTACACAAAAATAAATGAAGTAGGAGAAATCTTGTTCTCACTGAAGTCAGACAAACCTCTAGTTGCCATAAACTGAGTCAGGATTTCATAAAAATGTGTAGGCACGTACATGGGGAAATGCCTGTACAAGTCATAAAGTGGGCTTACCTGTTATGGTGCTGAGAAGAAAGGCCTGAATCTACTGGAGAGATATCAAACCAAGATGCTATGTTTAAGCTAGTTCAGCTATCAGATGGTTCACCTAATGGAACTGCCTACAAAACTTTATTTTCAAATGGGGGATGACTAAAGCAGCCTTTGGAAACTGGGAAAGCCACTCAAAAATATGTTGAAAGTCTGAGTTTATCAGAAAGAGAATAGCTGAGGAACTGGAGCACTGTGAAGGATGAGGAGAAAACCTTTCTCTTTGTACCAAGGGATGCAACTTGTGTTTGTGTTCAGCTCAGGGTGCTTAGTATTTTACATAGCAGTCAGGCCTTTCCTAGACATAGAACAATCTTCCACTCTGCTTTACAGCTCAGGAGACTTACATAAAGCAAACTATGTTTTGCTTATTATTTGGCTTCTGACTTTTTTCTCTGGGTGACATTCTCTGGATCAACTTTCCAAAATTTTCTTCCTGATGAGGGAAGGTAGAAGGACCCTTTTTTCCAGGAAACCTATAGTTCTCCCACAGTCATGTGCTGCCAGAAACAAATCTGTAAAAGTGGTGACATGGATGACCCTAATACACATGCACTAACTCTTAAAAATCCCGACACCTTTGCATGTGGCTGCCTTTTTCTCAAATCACCCCTAAAGCGGTGGATCCTGAAGTGAGAATTTTACTCAATATAAATATGATAAAAATCAGAGGGAGGCATGGTAGGTAGAAAGAACTGATCTTAAATGAATTCCTACCTTTTACTCATATCTTATTTCTCTCCTTCTTTTTCTAAGAAAACTTAACTTTTCTCCTTCTTCATCTTTTAGCACACCTTCCTTCCTTGGTGCCTTCACCCTTTCAGCTTAAATAACTCCTAGCTTCCAAAAAAATGCAACCTGTGAGTTCATTCTCACGTGATGATGGGGCCAGAGGTGTTGCTCCGTGTTGCAGAATAATAACCGTATTAAAACTAGGTTTAGCAAGAACAAGGTGGGTGACAAGATGCCTCTGTTGTAGCTCATGCTAATTGTGACTAGTTGTAACACTGGATGGGGTACGGCTAGGTCAGGACCAGTCATTTATCTGGTCTTACCAGTTAATTACAACAGTCATCACGTGAATGGATTTAATTATTTACAGTCATGTTCAAGCATGATTGAGATTTGAGATGGGAAAAAAAGCCTATAGAGTGTGGTAGCTCTTCAGGAGGGTTTAGTGGAAGGGAACCGAGAATCTCTAGACTTGAATCACTGAGCAGGAAAGCAGTGAGAAGAGGGGAGTGGGGGAGGCCGTGTGGTTTCGGGAAGTGCTTAATTGGGCTCTGTGTACTGAGTCAAAAACTAATAATGAGAAACAACACTGATCTCATACCGCGTCCTGGAATGCTACTGTCACCCACCAGTCCTGTTTGCCATTGCCTACAGCCCTCCGCCTGGATTATTTTTCCACCTGGATGCGCTCCCCCCCGCCCATTTTTACCATCTGAAGCCGTTCAGGCTGTGGCATTACACGCTGTTTCTTCCCGGGGCTCTTCTGCCCGAGAGAGGAGTCCCCGTGCAGAGGGACCGGGCGCTGCGAACACCCCCGCACCGGCGGGCAGGGCCCCGCGGCGGGCAGGGGGCGGCCGCCAGGGGGAGCTGCCGCCCCGCGCAGCGCCGCGCAGCCCCGCGCAGCGCCCGCGGCTCGGTGCTCCTGCGGAGCTGGCGTTCGGCGGCAGCGGCAGCGCTGAGTACACACTCGGCCCTTTGGAGAGCAGGGGTATTTCCCCGACCGGTAGCTAACTCGACCGGTTTGGCTCCTGTTCGCTTGCGAAGGAGCTGCCCTGCATTTTACTTATTCTTAGGAGAGGAAACGTGAAACAAAAAATCCTTGTAAATTCTTTCATACATCAACTCAATCATTGATGCCGGAAAACTGATTTTTTTTGTTGTTCTTTTCCTCCACGGGGTCTCCAGCAAACATATTCTGATTTTCTGTTAAAAGACAGAAAGCTTAAAAATACTGACCCTTTCTGGGGAGATCCCATGGTCATCCTTGCATGGCTCAGATAGGATTCTGACTCAGGTCTATCATTTTGAAAAGAATAAAAAAAAAAAGGTATTTTTTGCACAAGAACAACTCATGCATATGCAGTAAAAACTTCGTACTCAGCAGAACATCTTCAAATAGGTTGTGCCCCTATTTATTACAGTGGTCTCAAAAGCGTTTCTTTTGCAGAGATTTTAAACCAGAACTTGTTGTCACAGTGAATAACCATTTCTAATTCATCCAGTGCAAGTGCCAGCAAAGGGTTCTGCTGCTTGATAACTTATTCGCTTTATGTCAGCTTGTAGTAAAACTGCACTGCCTTTGCTTAAGCTTCTGTAGTAAAACTGCACTGCCTCTGCAAACTTTTGCTTCCCTAGTCCTTCCAAGTTTAATCTATGCCTGAATCTAAAAGATCTCTTTTCAACGTATGAGAAAGAAAGAAGTTTGCTTAATCTGCCTCAGGAACATCCCTGCCAAGACCTGCCTACACCAACATAGTTTGCCATGTGCAGCAGGGAAGACTCTGTCCACAAATTAATTTTCTATATTTTTCATTTTCCTCATCTTTTCCTCAACCTCCACTTTCAGGTCCCAGATGAAAACAGCTGCAAGGAATTTACTCTTTCACATTTTTTTGTGTATCTAATGACTTGGTCATCATTTCCAAGAATCTGTTCTCTATCTTATTTATGTCCTAGCATATTTTTGGTACAGACTTCAGCAAACTTAATCTTTTGGATAAAATTATGCCTTTCAATGCTAGTACCTTTCTTCTTACAGGAGGACAGTCAGCAGCTCTGCCGATGGCTCACTGCAGCCAGCTTAAAAATTACATAGAGATTTTAAGACAGAATAATTGAGACGGCTGAAAATTTCAAATCAGGAATCACACTGGGGATGTATTTTACACTCCTCTGTCAGAGAATCAAACAAAACCTTCTCCAACAGAACAGGTAGCTGGGAGTCAGCAGAGCTACTCCGGCTTTTTTACTGATTACTTACAGATATGCTTGCTTCAGTGCCTTATGTAGTAAAAATAAGCTAATGATGACACGAAGTGCAGGTACGTTCTTCACATGATACTATTACATATCCAACTTTATTGACTGCTTTTGCCATTGACTTTACTGCAGACTGATAGCCAAATCATGCTCTGTGATTCATATTGTGATTTCAGCATTTATTTAAGGCAGGATGAATAACAATCCAGTTTGACTTATTTACACATTTCTATAATTTTTCAGACTTTCTAATCATATACCCGAGTACATGAGACTTGCTGTTCCTTCGGGAATGAGTTGCTGTTAGTGAGAGATTGTGTATGCTTATGAGCAGCCCAATCCCTTTAGCTGTTGCAGGCTTCTTTGCTAAATACAAACTGGCCCAAGCACCGTATTGCTCCTTAATTTATAGATTTGTTTTGAAATCACCTTTTTGAGTTCTCAGTCTATGCCAGTAACTCATGGTTTTTATCTGAAAAAAAAAAAAAATTATCTCCTTAGCACGAAGCAAATGCTGAAGGCTGAAGCAAGCAAGACATTTAGCTGCGTTTTATCTCTCTGTCCTGCCTCTTCTAGTTTTTGTTTACCTGGGTTTGGGTGAGGAAGGACTGCAGAGTTGTATTCAAACCCTTATTTGCCTTTCATTTCACTAAGATAACTTTCCATCTGCCTTCCCTGTGGGTCCGAGATAAAGGCACTGCTCAAAGAGCTGAACTGTTACTTTGCTTGTTATTATTCATTTTGTCTGCTTTGCATGGGACTAGCTGAATGAATGACAGCCCTTCCACAGGTCCCCTGGACTGTGATCCCACAGTGACTTCTCTGCTTGGGCTGGTGCTCACAGGGAGCTCACTGAAATCCCTGCTGCTCTGCCCACAGTTTGTGCCATTCCAGCCACTTGTCATCCAGTTCACAAAGAATAACTGGGACTGCTGAAGACACCCCTTTTTTGGGAAGTGGCTGAGAAGTGGCAGAGAACCTCAGCTACCATAGCAACCTCCCTTTCTGAGGAAGAGCCTACATTGTGGCTGGTTCTTCTTCTGCTTCTCGCCCACATCTTCCGTCCTCTCTGGGGAGCTGCTTCTTGGCTCTCACATCACCCAGACCTTTCCACCCCACTAAGCATGGTGAACAATGGTATCCTGGGCTGCATTAGGAGTATTGCCAGCAGGTCGAGGTCCTTCCCCTCTGCTCAGCACTGGTGAGGCCACACCTGGAGTGCTGTGTCCAGTTCTGGGCTCCTCAGTACAAGAGAGACATGGACATAGTGGAGAGAGTCCAATGAAGGGCCACAAAAACGTCTAAGGGGCCGGAGCACTTCTCCTATGAGAAAAGGCTGAGAGAGACGGGACAGTTCAGCCTGGAGAAGAGAAGGCTCAGGGAGATCTTACCAATCTGTATAAATACCTGAAGGAAGGGGGCAACGAGGAGGGAGCCAGGCTCTTTTCAATGGTGCCCAATGACAGGACCAGAGGCAACGGGCACAAACTTTTTCACCATGTGGGTGACTGAGCACTGGTATAGGTTGCCCAGAATGGTGGTAGTCTCCATCCTCGGAGATATTCAAAAGCCATCTGGACAGGGCCCTGGGCAGGACCAGGGCTCTAGGTGGCCCTGCTTGAGCAAGGATGTTGGACCAGATGACCTCCAGAGGTCTCTTCCCACCTCAGCCCCTCTGTGATTCTGTGAACAAAGGGATAGTTCTGTGGGTAAAGCAGCGCTGGTGTGATGCCACCACAGAAGTCTCTCACTAATCAGAAAGTGGCATTGGGCTGTCCTTGTTCTTGACTGTGCTCTAGAGGATGTTTGCTCATGGGGATGGCACGTTTGTGCCATTACAAAGCTGGTAGACAACCCTGAAGCAAAGCAAACAGATACGTCTCATCTAATGACATTAGTAAGTTTGCTTTAACTCCTTTTTTTTTTAAACTGCTGTGTTTAAGTACTCCAGTCTCATTACCTGATATGCTCTAGCACTTCTACTGACATTAGTGGAATTACTAACTTCTTGCTAGCAAGAGCTACTTTATTTAACTACCTAAAGGTAAATGTATGAGATTCCTGGCACCTCATCAACAAGGAGAAAAGGATCTGCCCGAAAAAGAAATGAAAACAGAAGATGGCAGATAATGAAATGATACTACTTGTCATCCTAGTATTGTAAAACTTCCCTTTTAAATGAAAACAACGGTTTCCATAACTGATTATAGTATGTTGTCCTTCCTTTCCTGGAATAGAGGGTGAGGAGGGAGCACAGAAGGCCTGAATTGTGTATGGATGGACAGAAAGAGGGAGAGTGGAAGAGCACCGTTTTGCTACAAAATATGAAACAATAAAAATGAATCCAAGGTATTTGATAAAAATGGTAGTTGGCATTTGGTACCAAATTTGGTAAAAATGAACAAAAAATAAATACTAGTTGTTTTTATTTGTATCATTATGAGGTTAGGGTTAAAAAACAATTGCAATTCCCAAGCAGTTGTACAAATGTAAAATCCAACATACTCCTTAAAGAGCATGTTGTAACAATAAAACACTTTTCAAACCAGCCCTTGTATCTCACCCATTAGAAATCTTATCTACACGATTAAGACTAGACTACAAAGAAAGGAGTAAGTAATGCCTTACTTTTACAAAATTAACAGAGCTAAATATCCAGGCAATAAGCTAGCTTTTCTATCTGTTCACCCTGTTCATTTTTTTCAGCAGTTTTTCAGGAAACAACTTAGAAAAATTAGGGAGCCATTCCTTCCTTTGGATGAGAAAAAGGCACACAATGTTTATCCAGCTATCTCTCTAGCTTTGTTATCATCTTATTTCTCATGAAATATAGAGGAGAAAAGAAGAGTCTATCCTTGAAACACACCAGCAATTTTTAGGGTATCATCTGTATTTGAAGGGTTACAGATTCCTTAAGGAAGCATTTTGCATCACGTTTCATTTAGAGTCCTATAGCATCTTCTTAAATGTTTGAAGGGTTACAGATTCATTAAGGAAGCATTTTGCATCACGTTTCAGTTTAGAGTCCTATAGCATCTTCTTAAATGTTTGAAGGGTTACAGATTCCTTAAGGAAGCATTTTGCATCATGTTTCAGTTTAGAGTCCTATAGCATCTTCTTAAATGTATTTCTATTAACAGCAATAGGGTTAAGTCATATGGGAAATAAGGTCTTCCTGCTCATTTGAGAAATGCTGCTGTTTGTTGGCTCTGGACTGACTTTTTGGTCCCTATTTTCCTCTTAAAAGTGTGTGATCACTGGGATTAAACAGTCCTTGTCCTTTTCTAGTGTTACTATAAAAAACTGAAATTGCTTTCTGCCTTCATTGGTCATCCACTCCTGCTCTTCCACATTTTTTCTTTGTAAATGTTTTATTCTCCAATTTCATTCCCACTGCTGTTTGCTGGACATTTTCATCCCTGCCTTTCGCAGCGAACATCTCCATGAAGATTTTCAGAACACCTAACTCAACCCAATGACCCAAAACATCTTCTCAGCTAACAGTGCAGAATCTTAAACCTGGCTGAGTTTATGCCATGAAGTTTCAGATCTTTTGAAATATACATTTTCTGAAACCCGTGAACAAGAGGTACTCTATGCTATATTATTTTGGGGTCATTACAGGAAGGGCTCTCGAAGGGGATGCTGCAGAAGGACAGGATGCCCACAGCTCTGCTCCGCTGACAAACCTGCCACCGCTGAGCAGTCACAGCAGCACGCACCCACGCACTGCTGGGCAGAGACGTGGGGCTGGCCCTGGCAGTCAGGCTGTGCTCTAGGCATCTTCCAGCTTCCCAGTAGCTTGAAATATAGGTAACCTGAGGAATTTTCTGGAGAAAAGGGGGGAAAAGCAAATGGGGCCAAACCTCAAAAGAAATAAAACACCCATAGTTTTAAGTTGCATTTACTTCCATTGGAAAATAACCCTTTTCCTGCACAATCCTCAGTTCAGAAGTGACAGCTTATCTTCTGATCCATGAAATACATGGTGATGGATGACCATGAAAACATGTTCCGCTAGGCATTACTGTTTCCCTGAGTAAGCAGACCATGTACTGGCCTTATCCAGCATTCACAGCTGGCTTGCACCCAGGTTTTTGCATGTTTCAGGAAAGAGACTGTAGTCAGGATCAAACTTGATTCCCCCTGGGGTGCTCATTGATTTCACCTTCCTGCCAGTGGCAGGGCTCGATGCCTGAACTTGCTCTGGAATGTTTGTCAGCTGGTTTGTCAGAGAGAAACTGGTATATTGCTGGGAGATGGACAGATCTTGCAGATGGCTGGGTACCCAGCATTTCTGGGGTTCTCCTTAAAAAGCAGAAGTGTACTGACCCATCTCGTATTTTCCTGGGTCTCCACCACAGGAATATAATGGACAACTGTGTGTTCTGTGAGGGGTTTTTCAACAGTACTGTCCTATAGTTTTTGTGCAATCAGACACACCACAATCTAATCCAGAGCTTGTTAGGGCCTGAGTTTGCAGTCCTTGCTCATTTAAAATTTCCTCTCATTTGCCAGCCACAGGGAGATCTCAGTCAGCATCTCACAGCTTCATTTCTCTCAGGTGCCCTGAAACTGCGGGTAACCCCACGAACAGCTCTTAGTAAGAGAGGATGCAACAAAAATAAAGGGAGCAAGAGTGGTTGTTAACAGAAAACTTCCCCTGATGAGAAAGGTCACCAAAAGTCTCTGTTCGTCACAAAATTCTCCAATTTGTAAAACACGAATCTATACTACTGCCTTAGTTCCCAGGCCCCATCCACCCTCCCACCTCATCCACTACAGCAAGACTAATTGTACGCTAGATAATGTTCTCTTTAACCACAAGCTTTTGCTTAGGATGACCAGAAAAAGTTAAGAAGATGAGGAACTGGAATAGTGCTCTTAATGTATATAGCTGTATTTACATATATATTGTATTGTACATACTGTTTTCTAAAGTTCTTGGGATTACTTTCCTTGCTGCTGGGGAGCATTTATTTCCACCAAATAACACAGGCAAGATGCTTTTTCCTTCCTGCAACTTTTACCTATAATTTAAAGACAGACCCGGTGCCTTAAGTCTACAGATACTGTGGGGATTCTCCTCTAGGTGTTGTTATAGTTTAGCTTTTCTTTGCTGGTTAAGTGTTGCAGTTTCTGATGATTCTGGTTCATCATAGGGATACGTTCTGTGCATCTGCACAACTTATTACTAGGTCTTATCTCTAGACAACAGATAGATTCATAAAGGGAACACGTGCATTTTTAAGAAATGACATATAATTCATTAAACACTTAACATTTTTTACATCAAAATTGCTTTTAAAGAGTGATCTGCTGGAGAGAGATGTAGGGAGCTAGCAGTTCTCAGGATTTCTGCTGTCAGCTATGCCTCTGATCCTTCAAATCCCAGCCAGTTTTTATGTCCAAAAGCGTTTGCTTTTTTTCCCTATATCAGCTGGCCTTACAAGAAGTAACACTGCCTCCCTATATACCTCACCTTGATTAAATAATATCTCAACAGAAAGAACACCAGTCCTCCTGGAGGATAATCGCACCTTATGGCTCCCCTACCTTTTGCTCTCTCTCTGCAGAACTGTCTCACAGCTGTGCTGAAGTCTATCCCTCACAGGGGCCTTTGGGCACCATCACATCCCAGATGCTAATAATTTTTATTTACTTTGTTATGCAGCCTGCAAGACTAGCAAAGCTCAGTCAAGAAGAAAACACAGAAATCCCTCTTTGACGGGGTTTGCTTAGCAGTAGTATCAGCAGTCATGCAAAGCAGTAGATCATAAAATACTCATTTTCATTTTTACTCCACCTTCTCTTCAAATAGTTCATGTAGACTTTCAACCATGAATGGATAATATCTAACAATTGCTCTTTGAAGTAAATATTATTATCCTTGTATATGGAGCTGAAAATGGACCGCAGATTGTTAAATAACTTTCCCAGGCATGTATCAGAACTGCGTCAATCAGGAAAAAACAAACTCTCTTTTTGTTTCAGTCCTGGATTTTGAATCAGCAAGATCATGTTTGAAAGGAGCAAGCCATTTATTTTAGAGCTAGAGACAAATAGTTTCAGGCATTTGATATGGAAGCAAATGTTATTTCCTTTTCTCTTAACGGTTAAATGTTGGGATGATTTTCAGTAGAGGAAATCAAGCTTTAAAATCCAAAACTTTTCACTCTAACAAAACAAAGGCACTTTCTAGATATCAATATCATGCTTTCTTCTATTTCGATCATTGAACAACAACAACAAAACCTGGCAAGATACAGATGCATCGTTATATCTACCAATGTATCTGATTCACAGATTATTTACCTGGGAAATTGCAGATAGATTGTTCAAAGTGATCAGGTCAAGATAGCATTAACCCCAGGAAACAAGATTACATGAGGAAAAAGAAAACAAAAAATCAGTATATTTAAATACTTTTTGCCTTGAGCATGAAATATATCAGGTGCAGTGAGAGCAAAAGCCAGGCTGGGCTGGGATACACTAGGGTGATGGGAGGGAGAAGAGCATCCCCAGAAGAGAGAAGAAAGGTGGGACAGAAAATAAAAGATGGGGGAGAAAACGAGTGGCTAAGAAGTCAAAGGAGAAAGAAAGGAAAGATGTGAAGGGATGCAGTGAGAGACTGGGAAATGGAGAGGAAAGGGTCCGAGGGGCGGCACGAGGAGACCCTACCTGCTAGCTGAAATGGGCTTCCAGTCGGGCGGCCGTGGGGCCAGCCCGCTGCCATGGCTGGCAATGCCCTGCAGTCCCCGGCCCTGGCGAGTGAAACTGAGCCACGCAGGTGGTTGCCTTAAGGGTGCACGTCACTGCCCACAATGAAACCACTTCTTCAAAAGCCCGAGACCTGGGCCTGAAGGAAACGGCTGTGGGACGGGGAGAAGAGGGGCCTCTCTGGGGTCGGGGAGCATTTTCCTTCTGTTGGAGGAGGCCTCCACCAAGCCAAGCAGCTGCCTCCGCTCCGGCTGCTCAGTCCTCGCCTGGCTCTTTAGCCCTTCGCTCACACTTCTACAAAAATACATTTTCTCGGGTAAATTCAGTGCAGCTGACTTTTTGCTGTCTCACCTCAATTCTTATTTTCAAAGCAGTTATAGTTTCTGCTTTCACACACTGGCAGTCTGCATAATTTCTCTGGGTATCGATGAGGGGAGGAGCAAGCGGTGCTGCCAAGCTAAAGAGCTCGAAAAACCATCCAAACGAAGTTTGCACAACGCCATGGGAATACCCTGTCGCATCCGTCATCGTGGGCCGAGGGAGGTTTCCCGTGCTGGGTGAGCGCTTGGTCTGCTGGTGACAGAGGACCTGCTGCAGTCACCTCTGAGGGCCCGGACAGGGCGCGGGTTTGCAGCGCGGGGCTGTTTACACCAGGGGGAACAGGGAACTAGCACTGTCTGCAGGAAGGTTCAAACCGAGCTACAGCTGCTCTGAAGTCGTTTTGCAGATGACTTGTCTGGGGGATAAAAATAAAGGCCCCCAGGCTCGCCCTCAGATGCAGGCCTCTAGGGACACGGTCCCTCTGCCCTCAGCCTGTCCCTGCTCGCTGTCTCCCTTGGAGCGTAGCGCTCCAGGGCCTCCCCGTTGCTGGTGTCTAAAGGGTGGAACTAGCCCGGCAGTGGCTGAAGTTGCTCGCCCCAGCGAGGCCCCCTGGTTTGTACCAGAACAGGACATCGCAGAGGGGCAGGCAGATGTCCCTGGCTTCCACAGCCATGCGTCGCAGCCCCTGGGCAGAAAGTGGATCCAGTTCTAAGGGATAAGCTGGAGCGTCTCCCCCAGGATGCGCTGGGGGATTTTTACTATTCATTCAGTTGTTATATTTTATATATAAAATTATATTTTATTATATTATTCATTCAGTTGTTATATTTATACTCGCTAGGGGCTAAGCATCCATTCTGCAATTGTACAGAGCCCGGATGAAAAGAATCCCTAAGCAAATAAATTCAATGTCAGTAAGGTGTTCTCAGAAACCCGCCACAGATGATATCTAGATTTTTTTATTTTTTATTGATAGCTGGTAAATAGCTTATTTTGCATTAGGGAAGATAAAATAAAACTGTAGATGGACCAGAACTAGACAGACATCTTATAGGTAAAAGAAGCCACAGAAAATGTCCCAAAGGTAATTCCAGGGGCAATGAATGGGGGAAATGGCATTGAGGTCATCATTGTTAGCGAAGATGAGCACATGATCTCTCACAAGGCTGCCTTAGAAATACAGACTGAGGCAATAGCATTGTACTCTGGTGCTGAAGACAAGTTTGTATGTGATGCAGTGCAAAGGAAGGAGCTGAAATTATATGAAAACTAGGGAGGTACATATTTGCAAGGATGCAAAAACCGCTAAAGGAAGTGTAGTATTCCATAGGCCTTAGAGAAATCATTGCAAACAGGGAAATGCCATGCTGGCAACAAGCTTTCCTGGCTGGTAGGTTGCCTTTTTTTTTCCACAGCCCTCGCTGGTACACAGTCCCAGCATGGATGAGGTTGGAAGACACCTCTGGAGATCGCCTAGTCCAGCCCCGTGCTCAAAGCATGATCAGCTAGCACAGGTTGCCCCAGAGCACACCCAGTAGGGTTTTAAATATCTCCAAGGATGGAGAGTCCACAGCTTCTCCAGGCAATCTATTCAGTGCTCAACCACCCTCACAGTAAAAAAGTGTTTCCTGATGTTCAGAGGGAACCTCCCGTGTTTCAGTTTGTGTCCATTGCCTCTGGTCCTGTCACTGGGTATCACAGAAAGGAGTCTGGCTCCCCCATCAGATATTTATACACATTGATAAGATCCCCCCAAGTCTTCTCTTCTCCAGTGTGAACAGTCCCAGCCCTTTCACTCCCTCCTCGTATGTCAGATACCCCAATCCCTTATCATCTTCATGGCTCCTCACTGGACTCACTCCAGTAAGCCCATGTCTTTCTTGTACTTTCTTGTATCCCTTTCAACACCACACTTACCTACAAGTTTTGCCCTCAGAAACCAGGATGTAGACAGTTTGTGCTATTGTTCTCAAAAGTACCAGAAATCTACTCCAGTCATTTACTGCTCATGGGCAGTTGGGTAGCATGGCAATGACCTGTCCAAACACTAACATGTATACTAAAAGAGTGAATGCTTGTCCTTTGAGTCCTTTGATTTAAAATTGGCAAGTGAGCAAAGTGCTTTGTTTTCTCTTCCACCTGATGCATTCAGCACTGGAAGCTGCTGGGATTTCATTGAGGATATTTTGCCTTTTTGTGGTTCAGACAAGGAAAAACTAACATTAACTTTCTTAATTGTAAGTATGAGAATCTGTCGCTGGTGATTCAGCTGGTCAAGTATCAGAAGTCTTAATGTATATGTGACGTTTTCAGCTTAAAAGCTCCTGTGAAAGATGCCATCAGCTACGACAGTTCATATCTACTGGATGAAGCCAAAATAAATTTATAAAATCTGGCATATTAACTTATTCCTAAAGATGCTGGACTGGGAATGGAGGGGGTTCAATAAATGCGTCATACACATCTATATGACAGTAAAGCATTTCTCTGAGTGAGTAGAGTTTTTTTTTCCGCCATGGAAGAGTGGTTTCTGTTACCAAGTATTTTATCCAAGTTACGTCACATCATGGTTGGCCTTCACTGCAACAGTTAGATAAAGCCAGCTCCAGTGGGACTAGCCACATGGTAAGAAACTCTAGCTAAAACATATGACTGGATTACCAGCACAGTGAAACTAGACTTACATTTTAGTGCTTGTACTAATATGAACTCTAGCCTAAGGTTAGACCGCCCTCCCATACATTATTAACATAGGTGTTAGCATACATTATTAACATAGGTGTTAGCAGGAGCACTTCAGGGTCGACTCCTGACTTGCTACTTGATTTGAATTCAAAACTTCACTGAGTTGGAATGAATTTCTTTTTGCATGTGAATGGAGTCTGGTTAGGAGCAACATCTGGTTTCTTCCAGATACTGTTGGTAAAGACAACCACCTAGTTAGGGACCCATGGGTATTGCCACAGCAGGTTGGTCCATTCAATCCAATATTGTGACTGCCATATTAGTTATTCTCTAACACTTCAAAGGAAGATTGAAAAAACCCTAATTTTGTGGTATAGTCTCCTCAAAAGTGGCAATTTCCCTTAGACTTCAGACAGCAGTTGGTATGTATCCTGAACTATCAGGCTTTATTACTCTTCCTTCAAAAAATAAATGAACAAATGCTAAATTCTTGTCTAATATGACTGTGGATGCTGATCATGCTAGTATTTTTGTAAATCTTGCTAATTTTTTTTTTCTTAATGATATACTATAATGATAGACTTTAAAGGTTAAATTCAGATTATGTGAAAAAAATTTTTAGAAGTATTTCCTTTAATCTGTTTCAATTATATTAAGCAAGGCTAGTTTTGTAAGTAGAGATAGTATCGCTTAATAGACCAACTGGTACTGTTGAAAAAAACAGTGTTCAGGCATTACTTTTTCCAACTACTTGGTTGGTTTAACAAGATTCCTACCTACAAAACTTGTCTTGCCTATGCCTTAAAAAAAATGTCACAACTACAATAACTCTATCCCTCAAAAAGTATTGTTATTCATTCACATTATCTGATGCCAGCCTGCACTTCAGGATCTGTTTCCACATGATTTACTAAACATGTTAATTTTGGGTCGACACAAAGAGAAACTGTCACTCTCAACAGCAGACATGGCTGTCTCAACACTGGTTCGAATGTTAGGGGAGAGTTATTTGGCACTTGTGATCTGATTTGGCTGGAGAAAAGAGCTCTTGGCAGGCCTTTCCTTCTCAAGGATTTCCTTTTTTCTCCCCCCCACCTCTTATTTTTCATCTCATAATATTTGGTTCTGCCTTTCTGTCAGAGCTCATAAAAACTCTGTCACTTGGCTATGGCTGCATGCATGCATACAGGAGTATTTCCCCATTTCTGGGTTGAAAAGCACACCACAGTTATGACTTGACTACAAAGTGGGACAAGACCCAGGGGCATCTATCTGTTTCTCCTTCGTCTTGCTCCCTGGATCTCATGCAAAGTAAATCTGGGTATGTGCCCCAGAGAGGAACGGCAGCGCTCTCCATATAGGTGCCAGTTTCAATTAACAGGGGACCTAGTTTTGTGAAAAAATGATAACATCATCAATCACTACTCTGCAGGAATGCCCAGTAAACCTCCGTGCACTGCACGAGGCAGCGGAGCAAGTTCAAGCCGATAGCGAATGGCCGGCAGGATTCCTCAGCACTCTGGCTGACCAGCAGGAACAGGCAATAAAAATAAAATTGTGGAGAGGAACACATGGTCATGATTAATGAGAAAGTGTCAGGCTCCCATATGGACACTCTGTAGCTGCAGGTCAGCCTTCAGGCCAAGCCCTTATGTGTAGTTAACAGAACTGAAGAGACAGGAGAGGTGAGAGTTTGCCAGAGCCGCAAGAAGAGGCTCATGCCATCTTGAGCCTCTTCCCATTATTGTCTCTGCTCTGCTGGCCAAGAGAATGTAGAAAAGAGGAGGGATGCTTCCGAGCTGGTCTGATGCTCAGTGGCTCAGGTATAGCACTTACAACGACTTTGGTGCGGGAGAACCCAAACACCCTTGGCACCATACCGCGTGTCTCATTGCTATCTGAGCACTCTGGCTGGCAGGATCACGCGCTACTGCCCAGTCTGCTCCCTCAGCTCTTCCCGCATCCAGTGGGAATGTTTTCAACCCAAGCTACAGTATGCAGACAGAAAAAATGTGGGTCGTGTATACACAAGCCCATTTGTGTCCTTGTTCCTAACCTCACTGTGTATATGTAATATTAGACATATGCCTGGATCAGCAAAAGAGCTGTGGGAAAAGCAGATTCACAAGGTTAAAAATACAGGTTAGAATACACTTCAGCAATGGGAGTGGCTACGCAATTGAAGTCTTTGCTTGGAAGAATTCATTTCATGTTCAACCAGTTTACCCAGAAAAGGCATTACCTTATGTGTATCATGAAATCTCTTGTAAGATAACTTGATACCATTAAATCCACAGTACTAAAGCTCCAGATAAAAGATCCACAGAGCTTGGGAAAGCTCCGGGTGAAAGCTGAGATTTTTCTTCTCCCTTTATTAACATCTTTCTGCGGCCCCCTCCAACCTCCTCACACGCACATATAACTTGTCCACTCAGTCTGACCTTTCTGGAGGAAAGGGACATTTTTCCAGGGGACATCATACCTGGAATAAGGGGTGATAGACTGCTGGTAACCAGACTTCAGCAGAAGGTGATATTGGGTTCCTCTCTTCCCCCACACCTGGTGTTACCTCCACACAACATCTTCTACCTCCCATTCCCCTCTATGAACCTACGCATCCCAAAGGCCCCCTCTGCCTGAGACCTCTGCCCTGTGCTGGCATCTTCCCAGGGCACGGATGAGCAGGATAAAAGGAGAGAAAACAACGCACTCCCAGGCTTTCCCTTTCCCCACTGCAGCAGCTGAGGCAAGTGTCACCCATGGGCACCTGTGTGTAGCTGCAACAGCTCACAGTGTAAGGAAGCCCTTGGTTTCACTCCTCAGAGGCGTAACACTAATGCCAGGGGGCTGCGTGATACCCAACTAAGTAGCACTGTGGGCACCTCAGCTAAAGCAGCTGGGACCGCCTCTGATCTGTGAACTAAAGCAAACTGATTTTGGTTGTCTGAGAAGGTGCAAGTTGGGACTGAAACTTTTCCCATGGTTGAGGCGCTTATGAGGACTCTCTTCCCTGTGGAACCTGCTGCAGTTTGTCTGAGCTCCTATCCAGAGATTTTAACAGAGAAACCAACAGGGTCTTTCCACCCTTTTGCCTATTTCTCTAAACTTGCAGGAACACAGAGGCTGTGAGCTTTTTGTCTTACAGTTGAAAGGAAGCAAAAGGCTGAAAATTGATGGGGAATGACAGAGAGACGATACCCTCATTTTCTTGGGATACCAGGCTAGAAGTGGAGCCCTGACTCTTGTAGCCTTGCCCTTCTCTAGTTTTCTCTCCAACCTTTTTTTGCAGAACAACCACCTTTTTTTCCTCAGCTGGTTCATAAACTTGGAGAAGCCATGCTTCTGACTGCAAAAATGGTGATCTTGAGATTTCAGCTTAAGCCACACTTACTTCTTGAAGTCTTTAAAGACTTTATCTGAGGAAGAAAGACACTGATTTGTTCCAATGTGACATTTAAAAGCTCACTCGTTATTTTTAAAATTTCTTTCTGCACAAACTGTCAAAGCATCTTGGAGGCAGGCTCTGATTTTCTTTTCGTTTTTAATAAGAGAGAAGGCTATGATAGACAAAAAGTAATCTTAATTCCACAGTAAATGTTTTCCTTACCAAAATAATGTCAAGTGCACTTTAACATATGATGGTTTTTTCCACTATATATACATTATTTCAGCGATTGCACCACAAGCTATGCCAACAATTTGATTGACGGAAAAAAAAAAAAATCTTGAGTAGGTTTGCAAGTGAGTCACTGAAAATTCACGTAACAAAATTCTCCACACTCGGGGGAAAACGCTTCAAACATCCTGCCAGCCCGCCGATTCGACTCCTGCAGAAGAATCCCTCAGGCTGCACTCCCGTTATGCTAGCAGGCATGGAAAAGCGAACGGCCTGCCGTCTGTTTCTCAGCAGAAAAGAGGTACATGACTTTTGGGGGAAATCGGCTGAGATCCTGCTGGGACCGCCGGTCCTTTGACCTCCACCCCGCGAGGGGGAAAAGCCAAGAAGAGAACCAGCCTGACAGACAGCACGGGGGCCGAGCGACCCCGGCCCCGGGCTCGGGCTCTGCCTTCTCCTGGCCCGAGGGCACCGGCGGGACGCAGGGGGTCACCTGCACCTGCCGTTTGCCCCTTTGAAACCGGCGTTACCGCTCGCAGACCGCGGTTCGTCGAAGGGCTGGCTGGCGCCGCGCAGAACGGTTAACGCCCGCCCGCGCGAACCCAGCCAAGCCGGACGGACAGTCGGCTGGCTCCGCGCCGGCTCCCGGCCTCCCTCGCCCGCCGGACACCGCGCTTGATCGCCTGAGGCACCGCGGCTGCCGCCTGGCTCGTCTTCCGACCGCTCCCGCCCGCAGCAGCCAGCGACCCCTCCTCGGCCCCGGCCCCGGCCCGGCGGGCGGCTCGGCTTGGCCCGGCGGCGCTACCCAGCATGCCCCGCGCCGGCGCAGGCGCGCCCGTGCGGCCGCTCAGGAAGAGGAAAATGGCATAAACAACCCCGAGCGCCGGGACCACTGAGGAGGCGCCGCCGCCCCCGCCGCGGGCCGCGCGGCCCCTTTAAGAGGCGCGGAGTCGCCCCCTCCTCCCCCTTCCGGAGCCGGAGCCCGGGGTGACGGCGGTTCCCGCGCCCCTTCCCCCTCCCCGCCCCCTCCCTCCCGCCCTCCTTCCCCATGGTGCCGACCCCGGCGGCGGCGGCGGGGCGGTTGCCATGAACAGCAGCGGCCTGCCCTGCTCGTCGCCGTCGCCGGTGGTGGGGCCGTAGCCGGCGGGGGCGGGGGTCGCTGTGGCGGGGCCGGCGGCCGGCGGGGCGGGGGCCGGCTGTGGCGGCGGCGGCGGCGCCGTGAAGCTGAAGTTCTGCCGTTACTACGCCAAGGACAAGACCTGCTTCTACGGCGAGGAGTGCCAGTTCCTGCATGAGGAGCCCGGCGCCGCCCCCGCTGGCCCGGGGCCCGCCGCCCCCCTCGGCGGGCCCCCGCCCGGCACCCCCCCGGCCGCCGCCGCCGGGCCTGGCTACCCGCCGCACGGGGCCAGCCCGGGCCCGGCGGCGGCGGCAGTGGTGGGGCCTAAGAAAGCCGAGCTGGGGGCGGGAGGCGGCGGCGGAGGCGGCGGCGGGGGGCTGGATGGCCCGCGGCTGGCGAGTGAGTGCGGCGGGGCGGCCCGGGGGTGGGGTGGGGCGGGGGCGCTGCCGGGAGAGGGGCGGCGGGGGGCGGGCGGCGCGTTGTTCCTGCTCCCCGACACGCTGTGGTGCTACCGGAAACAAATAACAAGGGCTATGGTGGCGGCGGGGGTCCCCGGGTCGGCCTCCCCGCCCCGCTGCCTTGCCCCCGAGTTCGGCTGGTGCTGGGCGACGCGGTGGTCCCGGACGGGTCGGGACGGGACGGGGCTGGGCTGGGCTGGGCTGTGCCGGCCGCCCAGGGGCACGCAGGGGGACCCGGCCGTTACTGATGGGGAGGGAGCGAGCAGGTGTGTGTGGGAAGGGGCTCTCTCCGGCTGGCTTTGGGGGCAGCCGGGCAGCTGCCCATCGGTCACTTCAGCGCTAGGCTCGGTGCAGGTTCACTGGACCTGCCTGCCCAAAGTCAGGCTGGGAGGAGGGTGGTAGCAGGGAGGCAGCGCTTTCCGGAGTAGTACCCTTGGATGGGCTCCTCCAAACAACCTATGCTGACTTTCAGCTCTTGGAAGTTTTAAATGGTCCAGCTGAAATATTAGGTTAAAAAAAAAAATAATAAATAACATATGTATCTACATGGTCTGCTACTGTGAGCAGAAATTGCTTCTAAATTTTTTTTCCAAGGCTGCTTCAGCCTTCATATGCAGCCCCTTCTCAAATGGTGAGAGTTCAGATTGCCTGTACGCCGTGCAGAGTGGCGTTGCTGTTACTGGTCCGTTATGCATCTTCCTAATGTGCCGTCCAATAGTTAGATGGTGTTTGCAGCAAACTGATTTTTAGTAACCATTCTGTTTGTAGGTAAAGCAGTACTTGGCAGCTAGGAAAAGATGCTCCTTCAGAAAAGTCATGCCCCTTTAAATGAGTATATTAAGCTTGGTTGCATTATTGATTTCTGTCATAAACCTGGTATTTGTCTACGTTACATGACTCAACTACTAAATGGTCACAACCATACCTTTTCTGAAATTGAGATGCAGCCATGCTGAACACCCTGTATATAGCTTTTTAGTGCTTGATACGTATTTCAGGAACCTGCAACTAGTATTTTGCCAGGTGTGGTGAGCTTATGCCACTGAGCAGTATTATCTCTGTAGCTGGTAGCATGTCAATGTCTTACGTTAACACAACACTGTCATGTCTACACTTCCAGGAGGAGCCTGTAATATAAAATTGCTTAATGCTTTCTATTAAAATACACTATTTTCAAATTTTGATCATTTTGTCAAACTTCAGTTGTTCAAGCTGAAGTCTTTCTTGCCTTTTTTTTTTTTTACAGGTAGAAATATCTTGGAGAGATTCATCAGTCATAAGTTGATCTTTGTTCATTTTTCTTTTGGACAGAGTTAGGCACAAAATACACTTTTTCCCTATACAAAAGGAAATCACTAAAATCTATTAAACTAGGGGATTCAGGTTTGGGCAGAGGGTGCATAATTTGGCTTGGGGGTAAAAGCTACTATACGGAGGCTGTTCTTGTAAGACAGAATTCTAAAATTTGCCCAAGCCCTAAATCTAAGAAAAAAAATCTCAGAATTTGTGTGTGCTCAGAGGTTGATACTGCTGAGCAGTTAAATTATTTGAAAAACTTACTTCTATTGAATGTGTCAGAGGTTTAAGACTACGTAGAGCTCTCTGCAGTTGCACCCATTATGAGGAGTGAGGGCATCAAGAATGGACAAACCCATTCTGGTGTTATCAGTGATTACCTGCTAGGAAAGCCACCTCACTTGAAGTTATAGGAGGCAAAAGCTTGGACTGGTAGAAGATGATCTTACAGGAGGGAGACTAACTAGGAAAAAAGAGTAAGGAAAGGAAGGAGAGAGAAATGAAAGTTGAAGAGCCAGGGAGTGGGCCCAGTTTGGCTTCTAAGCTTCCTTGCTTCAGTATACATTTGTGAAACAAATAAGGACAATAGTTGTTCAAAACATGAAGTTGATCTGTATAGGTACTGACAAGCTAATATCTAAAATCCTTACCTTGCCGATGACCCATGATGTTAACAGTATGATTTCCAAATGGATGGAATAAAAGCTTTATTTCCATGGATGTAGGAAGTAATACACAAAGTTCTATTAAATAATAAAGTTCTGAGGTTAAGAACATGAAATTGGGAATTGTCAAAAATCACCTGCCTCTACAGTCTCACCGACTGTCTTCCCTAATTCAAATGTATTTGGTAGTCTTCAGTTATGTGGCTGTAGATGCGACCTTCTCTTCCTCCTTCTTTGCTGGACCCTGGCCGCATTCAGTACACAGAGCAGATAGTGCTCATTGACTAATTAACTGTGTAGTCCTAGTTATTGTTAAAAGTGGGTCAGTGCCTCATTCTAACATGTGTGTTACTCTAATCCTGTTTTGAGTACGGGATTATTAATTTACTTATAGGTTTTTCTGTGGTAATCACAAAGGCTCCCAAATACTTATTTTACCAACATAGGTGATAGGAATGTTGAGTGATAAGGAAAGGATGAACAGTGAAAATACGGGAAATACTCCAGTGCAGAAGTATTTCAATACGAGGGTATGAAGTGGAATGAGCAGGTGACATTCTCAGAGCTAACCAGGAGAAGTTTCTCACACAGTGTGTGGTTAAGCTAGATGTTTTGGATACTAACATCTGACAGGGATTCCAAAAGTGGTCGGATATTCTTGGAAGAAAACTCTGCTTGAGATTATTGAATGCAAAAATAATAATCTCTGAATAGGACTCATCTTCCCCTACATATGGCTGAGAGCCTGCTGGGAAATCCTGTTTTATCCTTGCCTCATGCTTATGCTTTTGTGCACATATCCGCAGCTGTCCAGTGTCGGAGATGAGGTAGAGGGCTAAATGTGGCTTTGGCCTGACTGTGTGGCTTTTTATGTTCTTGGGAAACCAGGCTGACTATGCCGATGAGCTCTGCCCGCTCTCAGAAGCTTGCACTGCTCCCCTAAACTACTTGAATTCTGGAGCACATGTGTTCAAAGCACCATTCCTACTTCTTCCCCCAGAGCTGTGAGTGCTCAGCCATCTGCATGGTTCACCTTCTGGATGTAAGGTGGCCAGCTGACTGTCTACAAAATAGGAAATGTAGTTAGTATTACCTGTCTAAACTTTGATTTAACAACAACAACAAAAATTAATGCTTTTCACATAGGACCTCTGTGACCAAAAAAAAAAGGGGGAAGAAAAAATAAAAAAGTTTCCTCCGGATTTGTTAGCTGCCAAAATCTGGACATGGTGCTTTTCTAACAGACGTATATCCCACCTGTCAGCCCAGTGAGCAGCAGTGGCAGCAGTACCTAGTCCGAGAAGGCTGTAGAAGCAGCAGGGGTGGGGAAATGAATGTTGCTTGGCATTTAGGGGAAAAGATAGGATTGATTAGTAGGGTTTTAAGGAACAGCCAGGGAAGGATGGGTAGGGGGCATAATAGCATGAAAAATTTGTCCTCTTGTATCTGCTCTCTGTGGCACTTTCCAACTTCTGTAAGAAGCAAACTGGCAGCCTGCTTTGCTGCGTGCTGCTGGCTTGTTCCTAGGGCACTGCTCCTTCTTGACACTGTGAGGGAGGGTCTAGAGAAAAATGTCATTGTGATATTAAAATGTATCACCTTATACAGAGGTTGGACAAATTAAAGTTGCACAGGCAACTGCAATTGTATTTGTTAGCTTTCAAGTAGTTTAACAGATGTAATATTCTTTTGCATGTAGACCTCATTATATATTAATAGATACAAGCTGAGGTATGGCTCTAAACATTTGCTAACTTCCACCCCTCTTTTTGCCATAAAGTACATGATACATAGCGTTCACTCTTTCATCTTGTCTTTGATTCCTATAAATGCAACCAAAACACAGAGGTGCCGAGCTGAGGAGCTCCAGGTGCTCCCTGGACCCGGTGGCAGCAGCAGCATCAGTGGGTGGGTGCTGCTGTCCACGGAGCTGTCGGCGGAGGAGCTGGCCACGGCAGCGGTGCTGCTGCTGCTGCCCGAGATCCCCATGCCAGGGTTAGCTCACCCTCTCCTTGTGAGACGTTTTCATCTGTTTCTCTACCAGAAAGCCTTTCTCAAAGGCCTCCTAGGAAATTTGTAGTCGAAATATAGGCCTGTGTTTCTGCGAGGTGCCCACAAGGCTTCCCTGAGTGGCCTCGCTCTGTGTTTCTCCACGGCTGCTGAGAAAGCCTGTCTGTGAATAGACTTTGTTGCCAGCCCGTGAGAACATGGAAAGGAGCATCAGGGCTTGGGTTGCATTGGGTTAGCCTAATAAAAGCATTATGGCTATTTTCACAGCCTGCCACCCACGTTATGCGGCCTCCTGTCATAGCAGTAGTGGATAGCGGCCACTGCTGTAGCAACTCTGTATGCAATCGCTGGGTGGTTAGCTTAGTGAGCACTACAGCTTAGGTTTTGTGAAATCCATGAATATGCTAGGCTTGGAGTGGGAAGACCTATACATTTGTATATTTTCTGATTTTTAAAAGTTGTTTAAGTCTTCACCAGTCCATTCCTTTTTAAACTAAATGAAGCAGTGGATATAGAAGAAATGGAAAGATAAGCTATTCAGCAAAACAGATACTAAAGGTAATCTGTTGGATTACACTTCTTAATGCAATGAAACAATGGTCAGGATTATTCTAAATATGGATTTTTCTTATCTTTGGTAGCATTTCAGTATTTACAGCTTGAAGTATTTAGAAACAGACAGTTATCTCAAACTTTTAAATATAAGTATAGTTGTGGTATGTCACACATTGGTCACTTTTCCCTGGGTTTGTTTCTTCTTTGCTTGTATACAGAAAATAGGTATTATAGTAAAGGTGTATGGTTGAGAATTCTTTTTCCAAACCTGTTTGTACTTTTTGCAAGTGATGCTGTATTAGTTGTTGTATACCTCAGTTTTCTTTTGAGAGAGATCTTTCCCCTTTTAATTTTCCTGGTGCCTTTTCCAGGAGTTGATAGATGATATAATTTTCATCTTGTTTTGCTCTGAATGTTTTTAAGAAATGGGGAGACAGTTCTGAGAATTGAAGAGACATTTGGGACATTGGAGGCGGTTAGAGACAACTGAGAATTGCAGAGTGAAAACAATAACCAGTTAGAGATGCATGGGAGAAAATGAAAATTACTGATTTCACTTAATCATTTTTTGTCTCATATGTCAACTCCAGAAAGTGGGAAATTATAGACATGGATTTTCTTTTTGCTTTTATGTGTTTCATGCGGAAAAGAAATGGGGAGGAAAATTATTGGGGGCAGCTATGGAAAAAGAAAGGAGGGAAGGAAAAATTTGTCAACCTGCAAAGTTATATGGGATTTTGAGGGGCAGTTTTAGCATATGAAATTTTTAAAAAAATACACTATTAATTGGCTTTGAAACTGATTGTTTATATACTTTGTGGGTTTTCCTTATTGTATGGGAAATCATTCAAAGTCCAAATATCCCACAGGAATTACAGATACCTGAGGACTACTGGTAATTATTTGTTTCTGGTAGTACCCACCCTGTGTTGGGTATTGAATAATGTAAAGAAAGCACTGTTACTGTTGTAATTGTTTTTCTGCTTCAAAGGCAAAGATGAAAAGGAGTGTGTGTGGGGGATAGTTATGTTATGTGAGCAAACTCTATATGTTATATCTTAATAATTTGAAGTTTTGATAATGTTTTTTAAGATACAGACCATCCCCATTTAGTTTCTATCTAGCAGGTATTAGATAACTGATTTTTTGTAGGTATCACTGTAGGAGTGGGCCTTCAGGAAGGATTTGAATGCCCAGAAAATAGTGACCTTGGGGACCAGCTCAGAAAGAGTTCCATGTGTAAGGAACCACCTAGAAGCAAATTTAGACTGCTGCGGGAAAAGTGGACAAATGGTAAGTGAGGGTGGGGTGATAAACACAGGCAGAAGCACTTCTACAGAACCTCAAAAGCAGAAAAATAATCTTGGTCGTGAGGCAGCTGATGAAAAGGGGGTCAGTGGAGGGATTTAGATAGTAATCTGATGTGGCTGATGTTTTCCTGATCTGTTGCTTTCTAGTAAAGATGTAATGCTTTACACCACCAGAAAAATGGTGTGGTGAATCAGTGTGTATTGGAGATGAGTTGGAGTAGATCATGCTCTGTGTGTGTGTGTGTGCGTGTGTTCATTCCATCAGTCTTTCAGGAGTTAAACAAGTTCAGATTATGTGATCGTTTTGTTTAATCTTCAAAGATATTTTGTGCTTAGAACTTATTCGTAATTTTTTAATTTGCTTCCTAACAGCCTTTTACTCCTGACCTTTTTTTTTAAAATTTGAGAATAGAGATTTAGAAACAAAGTACAGATATACAAAAGTGTGAGTAGAGACATGCGTTGTACAAGTTGTTGGCAGGTTGGTTATGCGATATGCAATTCCTGTAGTTTGTGGGTAGACTCCCTCAACTTCATTTCATCTAATGCTGATGCAACTGGCAGGAAGACCTTTCCTTTCTTTTATGCATTCTCCCCCACTGCTGTGAAAAATGTCCTAACGTTCTGTTCAGGTTATCTGCACACACTTCATACCACTATTTATATAAAAAAAGTTGAGTTTTAGATACAGGGAGGCTATTAAAAACAAAAGCTTAAACATGTGCTTTGAAAAATTTGATGCAGTTTATTGAATAATTTGATGCAATATATTGGGAATCGTGAAAGCTTTTGGAGGGGGTTAGCTCTGAAAGCTATGATATAAAGTAATTGCATTACTTTGAATTGCTGTTTCTGATAACAGAGTAGTTCTGATGACTCTCTTGAAAAAGTATCAGTTTTAATTTGTATTATCACTGTGCTTTTGGACTTGGTCCATGACGAGGAGTCCTGCTGCTCTAGACTCTGTACTGAGATTTTTACAGAGCAAAAGGATGGCACCTATCCTTTTTTTCAGTCTTTATCAGATGCTTCTATGATATGCAAGATAAATTAAAAAAAAAAAAAGGCAGCCCAGTCATTTAATGTTATGGTAAAGATTGCTGTTTTCTTTTGGTTGCCCATGAATATCTCATCGCCTAGTGGGAGTGTTTGTAAATAAGGCAGCATTTCCCAAACTGTTTTGCTTCCTGTCTGCCTTTCAGCCAACTTGGTTCATTTGTGCTGTCTGCCCTCCAACTGCACTCTCTGGCATCCTAGCCCAGGCGTGTGCTTTTACTTTTGCTCCTCATGCCTGGGGGTGTCGTTCACTTTCTTTGTCTGTTGTCTCTATTTCAGTGATTCCTAGCCTGTGTTTCAGAAACATTGCATTAAATGAGAGAGGCATAAAAACACCAGAGAATCCACTTTCCCTAACAAGTTGCAACAGTAGTGGCACTGTAGAGAAAGTAACACTGAGATGTGCATACTGGTATGTATAGCGCTTGTGACCTGTTAGAGGTGTACAGGTGAGGTTAGCACCACAAGCACATGATTATTTCTTGATACAAACGTGTCAGTACAAAACAAAGTGGGACAAGCATAAGCTCCTCTGACACCTCGGTGCTTCTAGAAGACTAAAAGGACACAAGTCTTAAATGACTTGCCATAGATAGGCTTTGTATGGAAGTTGTATTGTTCTTGTCTCAATATTAGGATAGTTATATCTGTAAAATTCCACTGGAGATATGGCACTGTAGTTTTTACTGCTTTATATCTAGCTGAGATAACACCTTGTCCTTTGTGTGCACATGTATGCAATGAACCTATGATTCAGTTTACCAAGCTGTGTTGAGGTGAAAAGTGCCTGCACTGTTGGCGATGCTGGGAGTTTAAATCAAGATTTCCTGTCTGTATGAACTTTTTTCCCCAGCATAAAAATAATTGTAGTACAGTTTTTTTTAAGCAGTGATAATAGCAAAATTAATGATTTCAAACCATGTTTTATTACCTTGCCAGAAATCTTTAAATTGTTGTTTTGAAAAATATGTCAACAAAAATCTGTTGTGATCTTACTTTAGCCCATTCATTTTTGGGGCAATATATCACACTACTGTAAAGGATCCTTTTTTTATATTAAGAACAGTTTCTGAGATTATCAGTGCCAATACTAAGTTCATAAAAGAAGCAGTATAGGATATTACGGTATTTGTTTACTGGTTAGTAAAATGTTAGAATGAAAATATCAGAAACGCTATCTTTTCAGATAGTGTTATTATTAATATTCAGATAGTGCTAGTATTAGACAAGAAGAGCATTAAACTAAAACCAACCGAAACCCACCGATTCTGTTGAAGCATGTGTGAGTTCATCACAGTAGTACTCGAGCACTTAAGCTATGATGAGATCTTTTGTTCCTGAAAAATGTCTTTGTAATAAGTAAGGCAAAAATAACTATCTGTTGGTTTTGGTTTTTTTTTCCCCCCTCTTTGGCGCCTGCATCTGACGGGAAGCCTACTTTCTGCTAAAATTCTGTGGGAGAAGAATTATATAAGAAGATATTTATTTTTAATTGCAGTTGTCACATTAAGCTGCAGTGTTACTCACCAAGCAAAAAATTATTAGATAATGTGGGTGTAAAAAGTAGAAAATGTCTTCTGAATTTCTCAAGGTATTCTATTTAATTTATTTCCAGAATTGCCAGGATGTAACTTCTGGATTTAATATTGATGGAATTTAGAAATTTCTTCTTGTTTTCACATATGTGCTTACATAACATGTTAGCATTTTTTTTCCCCACTGGGTTCCTAGTTGTTCCCTCACACATCCATCTTTTCTTCTCAGACCTGCCTAGTCAACCTTTCTACTTCCTTACTGGAAGGAAGTTGTTGCTTCTCTCCAAGGAAGAGCCTGTTGAAAATATATACAACTTCAGTGCATGGATAGTACTGTTACACAACAGAAAGGCATGTTCCTTTGACAAAAATAGGCAATTCAAGACTTTCCTAAAATTGTCTAAACTTACTTACCTAAAGTTATAATCAATGCTTTAAAAGAGAAAAGGCATAAACCTCAGAAGTTTTTTATTTGTCATTCTAATAGCGCTGTGTGCAGAGTGTTTGAAAGTGTGTGCTCACAATTGTTATATAGGAAAGATCTGGATAGACAAATCAAATGCAGGGTCTGATGTAAATTGGTAAACACATGAGAATAAAAACTTTATAAGGACTAAGATCTTCTCTTTCTGGTTTAGACTTCTGTTTTTTTTAATATCACACTGCTTGTGTGGTGAAGTGTGCGCACTTCTGAAGACCTTCTCTGAAGACCACCTCCTATGGATTGCTTATGATAAATCACTTTTCTTTTTTCATGCTCTGAACTACTGTGGTCTTCCAGAAGCAAGTGAGAATTTATGATTTGCCAAATGTTTGGCAGAAGGAGGATAAAAGCCTTCTACTTCTCATGGAAAAGGCCAGGTGCCAAATACAGTAAAACTGCCTTGGTTGTTTAGGTATTTGCTGAGCTTTCATCACTGTAACGACTGAATGTCCCTTCTTTGAACAGAAATGGAATATGTTGTGAACACTCTTTTTTGGTTCTATAGGCAATGCAGGAATTACTTTTTTTTTTCTTTGTACCTATGTAAGCTGCATCTTTTCTGTTAGTCTTAATTTTCTTGCTTGTTAATATAGTGAAGTTAGTTTAAGAAAGCTAGTGTTGAGATTTCTTTTGAAGGCAATAGTTATACATACCACTTCTAGAGCATTCTGTTCTAAATATGAGCTACTGCTGAGAAAACTGCCCTCTGCTCTACTGAGCTTACTTCTGATGTTTTTCTTGTGATTGTTTGTGTGGAATATGTTTTCTTGTGGTCTTGGTCCCTTTGCTAGAGGTCTGTTTCTAGACCATTTGGAAGAGGACACTAGAAAGCCTCAGAGTTGAAAGCCATCTTGAAATTGCTATGGTACCAGTAGAATGGAGTGGTGCGAAGGTGGATCAGCACTGGAGTACAGCAATTGGTAGTAATGGCACCAGGAGGCTGATCGGTATGGCCAAATGATTGCACTTCAGTAGAGAGATGGTCTTCATACAGCTAGATAAAAGAAAATGTTCTGGAGTAGCTTTTGTGATCTGGTGTGCCTAGTTAGATATTGGTGTGCCAACAGAAAGCCTAAATTGTAGCTTTGAGCAGCTTTAAGTGGTTTGGATAGGCTTACATAGCAAATACCGGCAGTGGAAAGGCAGCAGTGTCAAAACATCAACTTTGTCGTTCCCAGCAGTGTCTTCAGCCTTGCTTAGCTCTGGGGTTCCTGCCCAAAGCCTGCTCCTGCTTGCAGCTTGAGCTGCCTGGCACTGAGGATGCTTCAGCCAGACTAAGAGCAAAGCACCTGGTGCTGTATTTGTGCCCTAGCAAGGCTACCTGCACCGGCTCCAGTGCTTTGTTTGGATAATGGGCGACTGCAGCTGTACCAGTTGTCTGGAGTTATTGGAGGTCAGCTCTGGGGTTTCTTCACATGGAGGGGTCTCTTCACGTGCCTTGCTGCTGAATGTGGCAAAACTTGCAAGCTTTCATTTGCCTCTTTTTCCAGTTTTAAGGATTTTGTGCATTAACTGTGTGTGTTCAACAGAGAAGTGAAGGTACGTGGGTTCTCATGTTGACTCTAGCGTAGTGAGGAGCAGTAGAAGAAGCAGAAAGAATCGTCTGTTTCTTAATTCTTCAACAGAGGCTGAAGGATTTGTAAAGCTGATGGTGTAATCTTAGGGAGCTGCTTGCTAGTTTGTTAAATTGGATAGAATCTGGAGTTTCTGGCAGAAGTATAAGATGAAATAGCAGATATACTGCTGAAATTATATAGTGTACTGTGAAAGGACAGTTGTTCCTCGAAATTAAACAGTTTTTCTTGGTCTCTTACAGCCAAGATGTGGCATAAAAACTGCAACAGTTTTTGATAATGGCTGAAATGCAGGCAGAGAAAGCTATATTGGAAATGCATTTTTAAAATAAATAAAAAACACAGTGTGAACTCTGAATAATTCATGAGCAAACTAGACTGAAACTCATAATTAAACACTGTTTTGCTGTCTTTTTGTTTCCTTGTATAAACGAGTTGTAGTATTTTTCATGATGCCAGAAAACAATTGTGTTTAAAA
Organism: Ciconia boyciana; assembly: GCF_034638445.1. NCBI lineage: Eukaryota > Metazoa > Chordata > Aves > Ciconiiformes > Ciconiidae > Ciconia > Ciconia boyciana. The sequence continues at coordinate 197,027,117 of NC_132934.1, read as the reverse complement.
TGCTAACCTTCACAGTGTTAGGGACTGACTGTAGCAGGTAGGATGAGACAGTAATTGGCGTTACTGCAGACATTAATATTTTCCCTGATAGGATAGTTCAACCATAAAATACTTTTCCTAGGCTTTTGAATGTAAATTTCCCAAATGAAGGCAAAAGAGGGACAGATGTTTAAAAGACAAAGCAAAAAAGCTTTGTCTTTTTTAGGGATGTAGCAAGAGGACTTGTGAAGTTTCTATGTGGCTGGTCCTTACGAAGGAGGATCTAGGGCATGAGTAGTGGAGGGAGTTCTATTTTCCTATTCTCTTAGCTAAGTTTTAAAACTTAAAAAAAAATTCATGTTGCAATTCATTAGTAATTAGCATCTTAAAGTTCCTTGAGTGTCTCCCACAAACCTTCAGAGTATACAAATAATGTTCTAGATTTGGCAGCAATACTTCAAGAATTTTTTCCACTTGCAAAGCTGATCTGTATTGCAACTGAAGTATTCGGTTTATTTGATCTCTCTCCACACAGAGCTCTTCATTTGAGGTGCTATTGGTGTTACCCCTGGTTGGCTAGTTTCATACAGCTCCAGTCTCAGGGAGTGCAGCTGGGCAGTTTTTCCATCTGTCTGTAGTATGGATGCTGCTAGTTGTTCTCCTCTTCCAGCCCTTCCTATGATTTCATCTGGCTGCACTTCTTTTGCCATTTCCTGTGCCTACAGCACGGAAATGGCTCACCAGGTTATGTAGTCTCTTTTGCAGGGAAAATTCCCATTCTGATGGAATTTGAGGGGTTATAATCTGCATTCCTTTAGCTCTGCCACGAAGTTGCATTTTATTTCCTTTGAGGATTAGGATCAGGAAGTTGTTTCCGGGTGTCACCGGCTGGCTGCGAGTCCTCCCAGAAGTTCAAGTTGGATAGTTTGGTACAGGATGTTCTTCTGAGTTGGATGTGTGCCTTCCTACCTTGGAGCTACCAGTTACTCATGCCTGTTGGCTTGCAGTGGCCTGGCCATACTTATTAGTGTCTTTATAATTTGCTGTGGGTGTTTTTGCAGAAGCCTAATTTGAACTGCAGTTTATATACCATTGTAAACTTTTTTGTTATCTAAGTAATACCTGCTTGGGTGTTTTGTGTTAATTATGACTGCTTCTTGTTGTTCTCTGTAGTCTCATAGTATTGAATTCATTTATTTCTGGTTAAAGTACTGTGCTTGTACATCAAGGCCCTTATTTCTAGACAGGGGATTAATTTCTTCTTGCATCCTTCACACTTGCTTTCAGTCCAAAAGTTTTTTGGCCACATTTCATAAAATTGTTGCCACTTTATGAAGTATGAGATAATGAAAATAGTCTTATGCTCTTAAGGAAGCTTTTAAAATGTTTGTGCTTTTGTGAAAGGACCTAAGACATTTCTAAATGTACATTTTCTGTGTGTTACCCTTTAAAAGAACCGGTACATCCAGTTAAAAACTCTACTTGACAGATATATTTCCCAGATGTGTATGCAAGAATATAAGTTTCCTTAAAATAAGCTTGCCTTCTAGGGTTTTTTAGTTCATTTATTTTCTTTCTGGTATCATTACTTGCCCTGCTATTCTTGTTTCTAAAGTTCAAACTCCTCATTGTTTCTGTCAAAGCTTTTTACTTTTCTGTCTCTTTTTGCATTTGTGCTGTAACTTCATGCTGCATATGCTGTCATTTAGCAACCTCTTTCATAAAGGTTCTTTTTCATTCTGTGCACTAATATGTTTTTGGTTGTTCTGCTGAGAAGATAGGTTTGAAATAGTATTACCAGCCTTTTCCTATTCTACCCCCCTGCCAAAAAAAAAAGTAAGAGCTATTAGCAAATAAGCCCATGGTAAACTAAATTTTTTCTGAAACACTTTTCTTTTTTTCTTTTAGTTCCCGGAATAGATGGCGGTGGGTTAGCTGATGCTAGTCTCACAGATTCCTACTTTAGCACCAGCTTCATTGGCGTTAATGGATTTGGAAGTCCCGCTGAAACAAAGTATCCCATGATGCAGGTAATAGCAGTGAATTGTGTAGTGTTTCATTAGTTCTGGATGGCGTTGCACCAAGAAGGGAAAACTGTTCAAGAGGCAGGAAAAATGGAGCCTTCTGGTATGTGTCGTCTTGTAGGATGTACAGAGTATATCCTCACTTTAAAGTATACTTTACAGAGTATGTCCTCACTTTAATCTTGCAAATGGAAATGAAACAATAGCATTGCTTTAAAATTAGTCTGTTTTTATTGGCACTTATCTGAGCTGTTGCGTTGGGCTTTGGCACATATATTAACTCTGTGTTCCTAGATTTCTTTTTAGGCTCATAGCTTATTTTGATAGCCTTTTACTAAATATATAAAAATTAGATTTTGAAGCATTTCAAAGATCAAAAGTCACTGAAGCAAAATGTGAACTGTCAAACCTGCAAATTACTAGGCAAAAATTTCAGGATTTGTAAGCTCATTCTCTGGTGGCATTCAGTGATGTTGAATTTGCATTTAAATCTTCAGAAATGTTTTCTTGTGTTTATAGTGTTCTGTAGATGTTGGCATAGGAACTCCCATGAGGTGGAATTTATTGTGTAGGTAGTATTATGCAAAATTTACAGCAAAAGGCTGTCATATTTAAAACCTAAATGAGTATCAATGGAATTAACACATGAAGTACTATAACAACTCCCTCAAACTGTTATGCTTTTTAAAAGCTGAAAAGAAGATGGTCTCTCCCTGTACTCAAAGGTTTAACAAACCAGTTTCTGGTAAATGAAAGAGAGCACAAGTCAAAGAGTTCGCACTGAGTCCTGACAACAACTCTCTTCTTTTATATCAAGGAAACTCTCCTTATGAGCTTACTTTGATCTCAATTGTGGCTGTATTATGGATTGAAAAATAACTCAGCAAAAGGTGGGAAATAATTAGGTGTGTTCCCTTTTTTCTTTTTTTTTGCTGCATGTTTTCAAGAAGGCTGGATTTTCTCATTCAACAGAATTGCAAAACTATGGAAATGTTTATTACTGACAGTGATGCATGATTTAAAAAGAAAAATTTTAACCTCTGATCCCAAAGTGTACTATTGAAGCTGGAAGTTAAATTTTAGTATCACTCAGATCATATAATTTTATCCTTTTAGCGCAAAGTCATTATATTTTGTATCCTTAAACTGTATTCTACAGCAACACTGGTGTTCTAAACACAAATGTTTAATTATAGCTGTTTCTTCTAGAAAGACAATAAGGCATGCATCTAACATGAATGCTCATAGGACTTTTGAATACTTTACTAATGCCTGTGAGATTACAGTCAAGCCATTGTGTTTCTCTTTTTGAGAAAAGAGAAGAAATTGATGTGCCTCTTACCCATTGGAGGCTAAGGAAAATGCCTTCTGAAGAAGGATTTCATTAGTGTTGAAAAAGTGCTTACAGGCATTAAACTGCGGTTTAAAAAGCATTCTTATATTGATTTTTTTTTTCCTTTGAATCATGTAATTTAAGTTCTTGTTTGCATAGGTAAAGCTGGTAACGCTGTCTGTTTTGATTGTGTGTCAGCTTCTAAATGAAGTCCATACTGACAAAGTTTAGCCACTTGGAATGCGGTTTTCCATGTCATTCAGCCCTTTGGAGAACAAGGCGAGGGAAAAATCTTAGTGACTTTTACTTTAAATAATACTAATGCTTTATGGTTTGGAACGGAGACTTTAAATCTGATAGATTGGTGGTTGTGTCAAGGATATACCTTTTGCACTGTCTCTGAAAATTTGCCCAGATTTTGTCACTTGATTAAACCTTTGCAAAACTCATTTATATAGACCTGCTAGAGACTTCCTAGATGTTAGATAATTTTCTGAAGATGTAGTCAGTCTGCATTGGCATGTTCCAGCTTGAGTATGTTCTTGCAGTTACAGCTCTGGCCTAATCTAGGCCTTGCCTGAACTCTGAGTAGGAATGCTGATCTGCTTCATTTCCATCTTTCCTTTTCTTCTACTTCAGACTGAAGCAGCATGGAAGTGGATCTGTATTTAATGAGAGAGCTGCATCTGTGTTAATTGGAGCAGAGGGGTGTATAAGGGAAAAGACTTTTGCTGTGGGCTTAGAGAAACTGAGCTGAAGATAAGTGAATAAGGAATTGCACAAGTGAAAAACACAGAAATTAGGACAAAGAAACAAGCTGGCATAATGCAAAGTTGGGGCAAAGTAGGGTGGAGAGAACAAATCCATGTGCCTAGTTCTCTCTAGGTCCTTGAATCAAACCGAAGATACTGAAAATTTAGTGTTCTGCTATCGATGAAACATCAGAAGTCTTCTGTAAAATATCTCATTAGCCTCTCAGTTTTGCTTTTGCAGATGAAGAAACATCAGTTCCATCTATGAGTTACTTAGTCATCTCTGGTGGATCTCTGCGGTTCACAAATAGATACATCAGTGATGTGGAATGAGGAAACTTTTTCAGCTCGTTTTTTAAAACTGAGAAATTGCACAATCATGTAAATAAACACACTGTTACTAAAACACTAGTAAGATACAGTTAGATGTTAAGAAATGTTAAATTTAGGTTGCCATTGCAATCTTGAGGTTATATATTGAGATGTATTCCTCATAACATTGTGTAATTTTTTCAGTGGGAAATTTATAAGTGGGACTTCTTTAGGACACAAGATGTGTGGTGCATGCATAATGAGCATCCATTTGATAGTCGATTAAGTGTTCATCTTATGGTTCCATGCCTTACTCCTGCACGCTGCTCACGTCCTTCTCATGAAGACTGTTAGTTGGCAGTTGTGTGCAGGTTGTGATTATTGCATCCAACTTTGTGGAATGCTTTCCTTATGAAAGAAGAACGTAGTCTGCATTTTACAGAGGCAGGGGAAGAAAAAGGATTTCAATTAAACAAACAAACCCTCCCCTCCCTCAACAGCGCTGGTAAACTAGAGACCCCAGAGTTTTTGAAACTGACCTGTACAGCTGGAAGGTGAGGAATGGAGTTAATGACCACCTGTAGAAGGCTTGGTTCAAATTGCTTAACTGGCCTCAATTTAGCAAAGATAGTAATAGAGTCAGTCTCTGCTGAGTAACGCTCATTTTCTTTTAACATGAGATAATCTTTCTGCAGTCCATACTTTATTCATTAGATACCTTCCAACATAATCATCAGGGATTCCATAGATGAGTCGTCTTGACTATTCCTAATTAATCTCCAGAATGTATTTGTCATGTGCAGCAAATAAAACTGAGGTTTGTTGAAAAGAGTATGTGTTTGTGTACATTGAGGTTGTTATAATGCATATGTAATGCAGCCACATTGTCTCAAGCAAAGCTATATTTTTGTGTCCAGTGCATAATCTGTGTTATGGTGTTAAGTACCCAGCAAAAGGAAGGAAAGTAAAAGTGGATTGTATGATGAATTGGGGAGGGCATGTACTTCTTTGATCATAAATAATGTGGGTGACTAGTGGTCAGCATTTCTGCAGAATGGATATTTCTGACTTTGAGATTTCATTTGTATGTGTTGAAGAATACTTTACGAGATCTAGAACATCTCATTGGAGTTAAATTAGTGGTGAAGATGCAATTAATGGCAGTGCTTAGTTTGCAGTGGAAAAAGAGTAAAAATCCTTGGTACGGTTTGGAAGAGGCAGGATTTTTGAAGTGGCCATGGCTCTAATTCTTTTTGTTTCTTCCTTTCTGAAAAATACCTCTTTGCCTCATCCTTCCACTCCTCCTGCCTCAAAGGTCTTTGCTGTTAGCCAGCCTTTCCTTACCCCCCATTGGCCTCTTCTGTTGTTACTAACTAGTTTCCTATTAATAGTCTCCTGTCCTCATCGGTTTGCTTTTTCCCATAATACAGTTTTGTTTCATGTGTCTCTTTTTCCCTGAATCTGCATGTGCTTTCATATACTACATTAGCAGTATTGGCTTCCAGCTTATCAAAGCGTTTTCTGTTTTCCCCTTCTCTAAGTAGTAACAGAGCAGGCCTGCACAACACATGGCCCACAAGCTGCATGCTGTCCTTGAAGCTGTTCTTTTTCTTTTTGGCATAGCAGCAGCCAAGAGACAGTCAGAGGTGTGGTTCAAGAAGCAGCTCATTGCTTTTGGCTTTCCCAGCAGTGAGGAGGCAGGAGCTGGCTGGCCAGGATGGCTCTGATGCTTGTCTGTTTGCTCAGTCGCTCTGCATGTGCCACTTGGCTAGCTGGTGTTTGTGTTCCTCTGGCATTAGTGCTCATGCACTTGACTAATTTCATGGCTTGATCAAAGATACAGGTGGTGCCCGAAGGAGCTTTAGCAGTGTTATGTTGGGATGGTAAAAGGATATGTGAATCATCTGGGGGAATTTATAGCAGGATAAGACAGAGAAGTTGATGTTAAAACTTCTAATACCATATTAGAATTGAGCAATTTGGTTGTAAGACCATAAAACAGTAGAAGGTGTCTTCATGTATGTTACTTCACAGAAATCCAGTTTTCTTTATTTTGATAGGATGAGATTTATAACTACATGGCATCCATTGGACTGCAGGTTATGTAGAAAGTAAGAATCACAACTTTTAAATTAATCACTCTAATCACAATAAAAAATTACCTAACAGTCTTCAGTATTAAAGTTGGCAGGGCCAAGCAATGGAGAAGAATTGGTCTTGCTTGCTTTCACCATGCTAATGTTGGTATACTAAGTGTTCTTCAAAAGCCTGAGAAGTAGAGACCATGCTCACTTCAAAGCCTTGCAGCTGAATAAACATAAAGACCTTTGTTTCCATTGCTGCATCTGCCAGGACTAGAGTAATAAAACTCTCCTTATAGCACAGAAGCTTGTAAACGTCTTCAATTTTTAACTGTTGAGAACTGAGTGGAACTACAGACATGCTATTTCAAATATAAAATTATGCAGTTGTTTACATAATGCTTTCTGAACAAATCCAGTTGCTTTAGTTCAAACAGTTGAGTGGGACATGCTGTAGATGGTGCCAAATATGCTAATCGTTGAAGACAAGTTTTGGATTGTTTAGAAAAGAAAGCAAAAGGTATCACCTTTTGTAGGTCACAGAATCTGACAATTAAACAATTATTTGTGTGGTTGTGACTATCTCATTCTTTTGCAGGATGACTTCTTTTATAGTCCAATTAACAGTATTCTAAAAATTACAAAGATATATCCTGAAATATAGTTCCAGTAGAACAGTATTAAGATGAAGAGAATAGCTTGTGACATACTACAAAATATTTTGAGATAACATACTTAGCACAGGAATGAATCTGAGGAAAGTGCTTATTTTCTCAGGGTTAGGGCAAGGAATATGGAGGCAGAGGGAACAAATGCCATCTCTTATGTATTTTGGGGAAAAGAAATGATGGAGAAGAAAGCAAAAAACCTCACTTAAAATAAGTCTTGTAACATAAGCTATGTAAAATTAGATCTAATTGTGTGCAGCAAAGCTTTATTCATTGTCTATCTTGATGAGAATTTTGTAACTATATACTTCAGTGGAGGGAGATGAAAGCAAAGCAAACTTGTCTTCAGTGCAGCTATAATTTTGGGTTTTGCTACTGAACATTGAAGGGTGGAGGCAAGGTGGTGTATACCTTTAGAAGGTGGAAATATTTCTTGTAACACTTCTCTTCCTAGCATACTGTACCAAGGAATTACTGAAAAGAAGGTGAATGGTGTCCTGGGCTGCATTAGGTAAAGCATTGCTAACAGGTCAAGGGAGGTGATCCTTCCCCTCTGCTCAGCACTGGTGAAGTCACACCTGGAGTGCTGGGCTTCTCAGTGCATGAGAGACATGGACGTACTGGAGAGAGTCCAGCAAAGGGCCATGAAGATGATGAGCATCTCTCCTGTGAGGAAAGGCGGAGAGAGCTGGGGCTGTTCAGCCTGGAGAAGAGGAGGCTTGGGGAATCTCATCTATGTACATAAATACCTGAAGGGAGGGTGCAAAGAGGATGGAGCCAGGCGCTCTTCCCTGGTGCCCAAAGACAGGACCAGAAGCAATAGGCACAAAGTGAAACATGGGCGGTTCCCTCTGAACATCAGGAAACACTCTTTCACTGTGAGAGTGACTGAGCACGGGCACAGGTTGCCCAGGGAAGTGGTGGAGTCTCCATCCTTGGAGATATTCAGAAGCCGTCTGGATATGGTCCTGGGCCACCAGCTCTAGGTGGCCATGCTCAAGCAGGAGGGCCGGACCAGTTGGCCTCCAGAGGTCCCTTCCTACTTCAGCCCCTCTGTGAATCTGAAAAGTATCTAATCATCAAAACTATAATTAAAATAGCAACCTAATATGAAAATTATTTTTACAGTGATGCTGTTGATCTGCTGTCAGTGTTGTCTTGAAGTCTGTGTGAAAATAATACTTTTTTTAAAAGACCTTAACTTGCAGCGGTTCTGAATAGGAAACGTTAGTACGCAATAGTCTATCTTACGTGTAGGTAAGATAATATTCACTTTGACAAAAGTTTCATTTTTGACAGTACCTTTTCACACAGTCTTTTCCTAAGAGGACATGTGTTACTTTGATTAATCCTTGGTGCTCGAAGAAAGAGTAAAAACTTCTGAACAACATATTCCCCCCTGTAACTTAATTGCTTGAATATTCAGGAATTAACACAGTATTCTGAAAAACTTTCTCAGTTTTTCTGTGAAATTGAAGAGCCTGTATTTTGTTACTGGTGGAAGGTTCAACAGTGGGAGAACTTTAAGCTGAAGCCTCAGGTTAAGTCCTTGGACAGAGATGAATGTGACAGTTTTGTTCTGCAGTAGCTTTCTTTTCAGATGGGAACAGAAACAACTTATTAATTCCTTTAAAGGGAGAGGGGCAGGCTGTATGCCAGTCAGCCTAGTTGAATTTTAACTAGGGCCTAAAGAACCTCAATAAATCATAGCAATAGGCAGGCAAAGAAAAGGAGTTTATACGGAACTGAGTGACATTGGTGTGGTGCTTGGTTATGACAAAGTTGTCTTTCCATATGGTGAAAGTCATGATGTACTAAAAAAGTCTGAAGCTCTCGTGTGTGCTTGCCTTGCCTGGCAGGCTTAATAGGAATGAATAGTTAGTTTTCTTCTTCTGTTAATGGTTGCTCTTACCTTTCTGGAGCTTTCATCTTTTGAGCTTGAGGTTCTTGTGATTGCATTCTTCTTGAAATTGAATTTGTATGAAAAATAGTTCAACGCCATTAGAAGAGATTGAGAAATGTTATTTAAAATCAAAACTGTCTTCCAGAAAACACAAATAACAAATAGTACTTGAGTTTTCTTTTCTTTTTTTCTTTCAAGACATTTTCAGCCTGACTTAGTAAAAATCAGATACAGGAATAACCTTCTTTAACACTAAATGCTTTTGGGTGTGGTAGAAATTTTAATATTAAAACAGTTTAAAAATCCTTTACTGATTACATGCAGGACTTCTATGAATAATGTTAAGGTAAGAAGCTGATGCATGTGTAATGAAAGTGAGCAAAATGAAAAATTCATGAAAGCGAGTGGTGAAGTGGAGATTTTTAACCTCATTCAAGGCACAGCTTACAAGCAGTTATTAAAGCAAGAGCTGCCCAAGATCAGCAAGAGAAGCTTTGGTTTCTCATAATCCTGGTTCATGTAAAATATGTTTGCACCTTGAACAAGACTTGACTTTGTAAAAAGCACAGTTGATGTTCATAGGTTTTGTTTGCGCTGTGCTTTCAGAATCCTGAACAATGTGTTATGTTGCAATCTGTTGTCTCCCTTGCGTGCACTGTATGTTTTTAGTGATCGTATCAGCACTGATTTTCATCTTCGCAGTCACCTATTCACATTGCAAGTCTGTTGATTGAATGTTTAACTCCTGTACTTGAAGAGGTAGAATATTGATGGCACAAAAGTACTTGGTTCCAAGTTTAAGCCTAACCATCGTTGATACCAACCCAGATCTCAATATCATGTTTATCCCCATTCCAACAGACCATTACCTTTTGCATTACAATTATTATGAAAATCTGAGTGTTATAAATAGACATAAACATTATTTTTATCTATGCCTGGACAAATTTTGTGCAAATTTGAAAGATTCCCTTTAGGAAATGTCTTCCTAAACCACTTCCTCTTATAAGGATCAGTGTGGATGTATCAAATGCCAAGAAAAGATGCATAATAAGGATGCTTCTTAAATATTTGTGAAAAACTATTTAACTTCTTTCCATTACTTTGTCAGGAAGAGAATACGATGTATTGAATAGTTGAGCTACTATAATCCAGAAATTACTTATTTTGATGTATTCTTATTCTTGATTTCGATGATGGTGAGCAGAAGGGTGAGCATCCCTGAACTTGGGCAAGATTGTTAACTTAGTGTGGGTCTCCCAAAGTGTTACCTTGTTTTGTAGAAATAAGTAAACTTTGTTTCACTAGTCATCCCTTCTATGTAAAGAACTAATTGTTGATCACTACCCTTTTAGTGAGAGTTACACTGTGTCAGTGTCAGTTCCGTATATTTAGGAACATGAAACACGTGGCATCAAAAGAAGGAAAGAGCATATAGCAAACAGCTTTATTCATTTAAGTCTTGGAAAAGCTGAAGGTTTACATAGTATTTACATGTGTACATATATTACACATTGTCCTAGGACATCTGCATGTGCTATAGTTTAGCTTCATATAGTACTATGTACTTGTACTGGGTGAAGAGTTGTATCAGAGAAGCCTGAATGATTGTAGAGAGCTTGCTGTAGCAATGGAGCACAGATAATGGAAATAATACATGGGGGAATAAAGCATTGAGGGATTGAGCATGTTGTTGAGAGGGTAATGTTTGAAGATACCTGCTGAAGTACCTAAATTTTACCCAAACTTTTGTCAAGTTACTTTTCTAACAGTGCAGGCTCTTTTTTTTTCTTTTACAACTTGCTTTCCACATAAAAACTACTTTACACAATCTATTTGTTCTTTTAGATACAAATATTAAAAGCTGCAGCTTCTGGTGAAGTCAGTGGTAGTATGAAAACTGCAAATGTTGAGAAACTTGAATTGCAGTAGGTTTGCAGTTCTACCATATTGGATAACACTCCAGTTTCTGTTGGTTCTCCTCTGTTCTTACCAAATTTATTCCAGAATATTGATCTTTCTGGTCAAGAACTAGATGAAATGGCTTTGAAGTATAATGTAGTAAGCTTCTTGCCCTCTGCCACCAACACTGAGATCGGCCGTGGAAAAATGCAAGCATAAAGACCAACTCCAGTGACCAGTTTTGAGTCTTAGTCTGTGTCTAGACTACTAAATTAAACATGCCTGGAAGCTTTCCTTGATGCTTAGGGCCAGCTGGCACAAAATGGCCTGTTTGTGCTGGTGTACGCTCACCCGGTAAAGCAGAGGCTGCATGCAAACTGTCTATTTGAAGGGATCTCAAATCTTTTCACTGTTGAATAGTGCCTGGAAATTGGCTGGGAGAGTCCTGGTTGATGTGGGCCAAAAGCATGCCAGGGATTATTTTAACAAATTACTGGTAGTCTCACTTAGTGATGGAGAACACTTCCTGACCTTGCCTTGCTTTTCTTCTCACACTTTTTCTTCCTGTTGGGAGACAGGAAGAAAATAGTCAAAGAAAATAATAAGTAGGAGTAAGGAGAGACACTTTTAAACTTCTATATCAAAGCAGTGGTAGCTCTTAGAGCGGCCTCACTTAGTCCAGTTTATTGCTAGCCCATATCTCTAGAGGAATGTAGGAGAAGCAGGTGGAGCCTAGGAGGAATTGATAGGGTTTCAGATGTCCTGCTGGCTTACAAGAATTGCATGATTTTGCTGAAAGGTCTCAAAAGGTTCTTTCGTTTTTAAAAAGAATCTATCAAATGCTGTACTAATTTGAGTATTTTTTGTTGGAGAAGTTTCAGTTTGTGATGATAGTGTATAATAAAGGGAGGAGTTGTTTCAGGAGTACAGTGTGAAAGAATGTTTAAAGGAGATAAGTAATTGGCTTGTCTAACATTTTGACGATGTACAGGAAGAGAACCATAGGTTTGGTAGACCCTCCCAAGTTAGAAGAAATTAATGAAGATAGGGTTTTGTTTTGATATACAGTCATTTTTGGGTTGCATTGCTCTCCTGCGAAATGCTGTATTTTACTAAATGTTTTTGTCAACTACAAACCACTGTCTGCTTAGAGTATTAAGTGGGGAATGAGCACAGGTTTAATAGTCTCTTCTTAAGACTTTCTGAATATCATCCCAAATGCTTTCACTTAGTCTTTTACAGCTTTATTTTACATGCAGAGTTTTGTCTTTTATTTTTGCAGAGGATGACAAATAGCAGCAGCTCCCCTAGCCTTCTCAATGACAGTGCCAAGCAGTACGCAGGCCATGGTAAGTACTTTTAAAGTAATATGTGTAAAAGTATGTTTGGAAATTTAAGACATTCAGTTTTCACTTTAGTAAAACTGAGACTTAAGGGAGTTTTTCTTTCTCCTCTGATTTGATTTTGGGATGCAATAGAACTTTATTTTTTAACAGTAGTGTATTGTGGGATTACTTGTAACCCAAAGCTGAAGTGCTACTGAACTCATAAATTTTCAGCCTTCTCTTTGCTCCAGTGGGGAAAAACAAAAAAACACTAAAAAAACCCCCAAAAAACCAACAAACAACAAAACCCAACCAAACATAAAACCAACAAAAAAACCAAAACCAAAGAACAACAAAAAAAAATCCCAAAACAAAACCACCACCTAAAAAAAAATTATTGGTCTTGCTCCAGTGGGGAAAAACTATAGCCCCCCCCCCCCCCAAAAAATAAAAAATAAAAAAAAAACAAACCAAAAAAACCACAAAAAAACCCAACCAACCAGAAAAAACCCAACAAAACCACCACCTAAAAAAAAATAAATTATTATTGGTCTTGTCACTTTGAGTGAAATGCTAGTTTGGATAACCACTGTAAAGCACTGATAGCTTAAATAAGCATTTATGTTGCTCTACAGTAGTATTCCTTTTTATTGTGCTTTTCAAGTAAGTTATTGTGTGGAATGAACGTACAGGTTTTTATTTCTAAATTTAGGCTGTACAGTTTTTGTGAAATGTGTCACATAACTGATGATTTTTAATAGGGATTAAGTTTTGTCTTGTAAGCAGTACTTCACATCTTTTTTTTTTTTTTTTTTTCCCCTGCTATTGGGAACATGGTTTTCAACCAAACAAAATGTTTCCATAGTGCAGGCCAACATACTTGCTAAATTACTGTGGAGGGTATATTGAACTTCTGTAATGCACTTTTCGGAATCACTTTCCAAATTGTAACAGGCACTGCAGATTATTTCAGCTATAGCTGTCAAACTAACTTCTTTAAAGAGGAGGATACTACTTCCTTATGGCAAGGACATAGATTTAAAATATATTTCTGCTCTGAAAATTGCTGTGTAAATGATGTTCTAGAAATCCATTTTCATGTCTGACCTTGCAGCTAGTCTACTTACTAGGGTTATAATTTTTTAAGCATGGTAGTAACTACTATAAAATTAACTTGCTTGAAAGTTGAAATTCGTTTGGTGTGTGTGGTTCCCTCCCCCCCGGTTCATTTCCAGTAGGCTTTGTGATTAATTCTACTTCTTTTATTCCACCGAACAATTAGCTATTCAAGGCAGTGGAGGTCTCCAATTTTAAATGCAGTCAGAGTTTGACTGTGACAGGCCAAATAGTGATGGTGATGCATGCGAAGGAGAGAAACCAGACTGACTTTTGGAAACCAGTTTAAATTCTGTTGTGTCTGAAGTCCTTTTCTCCCCCCTGCCCAAGCTGTGCTTCACTTGTAGAATTACCCCTTTAAGGAGCATTGATTAATGTTGAAGACAGTGTTTCATCAAAACATGATGTTTACAGCTGGCAGTCATCTCTAATTTGACAGCTCTGTCCATGCAGTTTGGAGTTCACAGTTGCATCTGTTATTGTTATGCAGGTTTTGGTGCTTCAGCTCTGGAGGGGATGCATAGGGATGAAGAAAAAGCAACAAAAAGCTACTAATAGAATGTAGACTTTTGCTACCTTTAGTTCTGATTTAAATTTGTGCAGAACAGTAACAGGACAAATAAGATCCACATCATTATTTGTAAGACTGTTACATAGATTACTCATTTCAGGTATCTGGAGAGGAAGGCTTTGAAATTGTTAGATGGACATCAAATAGTGTCAACAGCAATTAAACTAACTTCTGCTAATAAGCTCCATTTCAATTGAGCAGTTGCACAAAATCTAATAAATGCTGTGTTTTTTTAGCAGTGTGGTTGCTAAACTTAGTTTTGTCAAAAGGATTTTTTCCATACAGAAATGTTAAAAAATGTAAAACTTTGTAATATTAGAGGTATATAATATGTTGTTTTACATTCTTTTTACAGATCCACTAACTTCACCAAATTCATCCTTGTTTAATGACTTTGCTGCCCTCAGTGTGTCTCAAAGGAGGAAGGTATGCAACAACTAAATTTTAGGTAGCATATTTGTATATCAGTTGACAGGGAAGAAGACCTGGAATAACTTGAAATGCTATGTGAAATAAGGATGATTCTTTTAATGTCACTAGATTTATTTTACTATGTTGCTGCTGATATAAATAAGATCTTAATACTTCATTTTTGCTACACCAGATCAGATTGCTGCTGCTATTAAGAAATATTCCAAGCACTTGTGAACCGAAGTTTATAAGAATGCTTTGAATACAAAAATTAGGACATAGCCCATTGAATTTGAAAACAAATTATTTTTCTTGTACTGAGGCACAAGACGAGTCACCTGCAAGCCTTCATGGCAACAAGTTCTGAATACATTAAGAATCATTCCCCCATTTATTTATACATGATATGAAGGTAATTCTTACAGTTTAAAATGCCTTTAGTTTGAAAGACACTCTATAATATTATTGGGAAGCTAGGGTTTGGAATGTTTTTCCCCCTCTAATCTGTATTGAGAAATCTTTCTTTTGCTGAAGGCTAGAAAGCATGTTCAGACACCTTTGACCTGCACCAACACAGGTTGTGGTGTTTTCCTGGTATACACTTACAAACGCAGTGGCTGGAATAAGAGATTAACATCTGGTTACACCAGAGTTTTCTCATTTTTGTGAACTGTGGCTTACCAAAAAAGACATCTTGTCCCAACCAGTTATCAGATTTTACTTTCACTGATGACTTTCACGTTTTACTACTCTTCTTATTAGCCATGTGATCCTGAACTTTCCTGTAGTCGATAATGAATTGTCTTGAAAGCATGCTACATCAGCATGCTTGTGACTTTTCAGAGCTTCATTTGTGTGTTGGCAGTTAGGAGCTCTGTATCATTCCTGCAGGTGAAGTTTGGGCTTAAAGATAATTACCATAGTTGGTCCATCAGACTAATGTTCCTTGAAATGAAATGCTGTTATAGAATGTTAACTTCCTAATATTATGATGTATCCAAACTACATGGAATCTCTGAATTGCCCTTTTCCTTAATGCCAGTATAGTGCACTGGGAGTTGGATGTAAACAACTATAAATGTATTGTTTATCCACTTACTGAGGATAGTGAGAAAGAAAATAAGCATACATTCCTTTTTAACTCAGTCTGCAAGCACTATATATATATATGCGTGCAAGTGTGTGTGTGTGTGCTTATGTATATAAACCACATACACAAAAGAAAATGCGCTATCATACAGAAGTATTACCAGAGGGACTGCTGCCTCTAATATTAAAAATTATTTCAAAGTTAATTAAAACAGTAGGAAATGGAAACAGATTAATGTTTGACTGTAAAGCTCAGATAACTCAAAGCTCAAATACTGATGGTAGAGTCTTTTCTGTCTTGATCCCTTTTTTTCCCCCAAGAAAAAATCAGGAAGTTAAGCCACTTGCTACTAAAATAGTATCAAGAGAAAGATTTATCTGTGAAACTGACTTGGATTTGTTCCAATCAGTATTTCAGACATAACTGGCATTAATTGAAAGAGGTTTATGTTTTGCTTTGCATATTAATAATTTGTTGCTTATTATGACTGCTATTTTATAATGTATGTTTGTATAAAAGGTTGTTAAATAATACTAGTAATAGGGAAGTTTTCATCTAATATTACTTGAGCTGTCTAAAATCTAGGCAGCCAGGCTCCCTCTATAGTCAGTAGAGAGAGATGAGCAACTTAAAGGAACATTCAGCTCACATTGAGAAAAGTATTTTGGAAAAGACTAGATGTCAGTGACTGCTTTAAGTAGGTAAAAATTGATGGCTAAAGTTACGAGCAATTAATCACACTTTTGTGACTGACTTTTACTACCAGACAATACATTGCAAATAGTCATGGATGTAGTTTCTTAATATTTTTAGGTTTTTTTGAGTACAATATTCAAATTGTATTAAGTTATTTCCTCAAAAGCACTAAATGCTTGAGTGCCAGGTATTTAAAAACTTGTGTGATATCCCCACCCCCACCCCGGTAACTGGGGTTTATTTAGAGCTTGAGCAAAGTGATTTATCAGGCCAGTGCTTGACGCCTGCTGTAACACAAGATAGCCTTCTAGAAGTGTGTGCTTCTGTTCATTGACTCTAAAGGGAGCCTTGGTGACTAGCTCAAATGTAGAATTTTACATCATCTACTATTTGAAAAAAACTTTCCCTTTTCTTGCTAAGAGCCCAGGGCTAAAGTTTTGTTTGTTCTGAACTAGCTGGCAAAACCAGCATTTCCTTCGTTTATCACTGACTTGGAGGACAGATATAATACAGTCTTGGTAAGTGAATAAAGATCAATCGCTTTCCTTTACAAATTAGAATTGAGATATTTTAAATATTTAGAACTATTAAGTTATTTGCAACTATGTAAAAACTGCATGTTTGTGTTATGTAAAACTGTGAATACTTTCTGTAAAAGCATGTAATATGTAGCTGTGTTAAGCAAGGAAGTTAAGTTTATTGTCTCTGGATGTTGCTGATCATGTTATCCTGGCAGCCCGTTAACAATGGGCAAGCCATATGGACATAAATATTTGATATCAATAAAATGTTAAAGATAAGAATTGATCGTAATTCTGAATATCCTTGCTTTTTAATTAGACAGCGTTTTTGAAACTAGTTAGTGTGACTGGGCTATTCAAGTTGCTTATGATTATTTTGATGTTTAAAGACATTCTACTTTTTGTTTAAAAAGTAAATATAGTCCTTAAATTTTTATGAACATTCTCGAGGTTATTTTCTCTGTTTAGAAATTATTAAACTGCATTTCAATTTTAGATTTCAGGAAAGCTAAGATTACTATTTAAAGACATTTTTATAGGATACTTAAAATGAAATCAAAGGAGCTAAGTATTTCTGTAGATGGAGCCTTGGTGGAGGTTCTGTCAACTGTAAAACCTTCTGGATTTACTGTCCGGTTGTTGTAACTCCACATGCAGTAAGACAAGCAGCCTTAAAGTGAATTTCCTATAAGAGATTTTCAGGTAAGTATTAATCTACAATGCACAAATAGGATTTGTGAAGCATGGAACAAAAGCTAGAGTTAGTAATAGACTAACCCTCTTTCCTGGGAATAATGATGTCACACTTACTTTATTTTTTCTTCAAATACATGTTATGCTTGTTAAAAATAGGGTGGCATACTGAACTTGAACTTCTTGGGTGTTTTTCCTAAATTGGCTTTAGCCATTATCTAGAAAAATGCTCCTCTCTAAACCCTGAAATGATCTGGCTGGAAAACTTGCATTCATTTTGGTGGTTCTGGAAAACAGTTCATAAAAACATGTGCAACATAACTGATCAGAATCTGTTGCAAAGGGAGCGACAGCTTAATGCACTAAAAAGAAAATCTGTGATGAAACTTTTGTTTAAATTTGTTCTGAGACTGTTGCCACCAATCCAGGCTAAAGGGTTCCCCTGCTTGTCACTGGTCAGCCTTACAGGATAGCGAAAAGCATTGCTTTTACATTTTACTTTGTTTTTTCATGCCTTCAATCCTCATGAAAACTGAACTCTTCTGAAAAGTTCCTCGCATTGGTTTATTTCCACTTCATTTTTTTTAATTGTTCAGCCACACCTAGAGGAGGGCCATTAAGGTGAGAACCACTGTTAGTCCACAGGCTGCAAGGAGTGAACCAACTGCTGTAGTGAACAACTTTCAAGACAATTTTAATGCTATTTTTTATGTATTTTGAAGAAATTTTGTTTTAGAACTCCTTCCATTGGTTTTAGGTGACTAAAAGCCAGGACCAAAAGACTCTAGATTAGAATGGAAAGTATAGGAGAGATTACTTGGACTAAAGTTCACCCAGAACAGTGTGCTGCTAATTAGTGCTCCTGTGGAGATCTACAGCAAGTGAGACTGGACAGCAGACTTCTGTAATTCGTATACTTTGATCAGCAGTAATAAATGTGCAGAAAAAATAATTTTGAAACAAAAGACTGCCTGTAAGCTTAGTCTGCATAAGTGCAAGCTTTTTAGGGAGTACAAGGAGAGTTTCTCCTCTCATTTTAAAAGAAAACTATAAAGCTAACTTCAGGTCCTATGGAAACCAAATTCTTAAGATGTAAACTATTGCTAGTTATTTTTGAGTGTCCTGTCCTCCATCTAGTTTTGTTACCTGTTGGGAAGCTATATTTCTCTCCAGCTTCCCATCTCCAGCTCTGCCTTGACACCTCTGGTACATGGTCTATATATTGCTCAGTGGTGTTCATTGAAAAGCCATGTGTGCCATGTTTGGTCTTGCTGTATTTACTTTTAATGAAAATGTGCTGAGACAGTTGTTTCATGTTTCATAGCCTCCTGAATATCATCTCAGAAGCATGAATCATGTTCTGAGAAGCTGAAGGGTCATTACCAAACACCACGTCATGTCACTGTGTTGTAAATTGCAGAATTATGGCTGCACAGACTTTATAGTGTACCTGGGCTAAATTTATATTTCAAATTTGAAATTTTCCTTCTGGGATTATACACCCCTACTGCAATACTAAAACATTACAGTTTATAAGTGATGCAAAAAAAGTTGCTGCAGGAATATAGAAAGACAGACTGTGCTTCTAGAGAAAACTAATAAATGTTTACAGGTAGTATGGTTATTTACCTTGGTCTAAAATATGTTTTAAGGGTATGATATCATCTAACCTGTTTTACATTTTTCTTTGGAATAGTTAGTTATTGGAATTGTTCCTTGGTTGTGTGCTCTTGCTGTCTTAGTAATTACTACATAGTATGATATTTTTCATTTTTAAGTGTAACATGAGAGAATATATTATTCACATTTGGTTTTGTGTATGGATTAGTGATCATTGTCTTATGTAAGAAATTAAATTATTAAAGCACTTCCTTTTAGAAATATGTAACACTTTTACATTGATGAGGAGGCATCATATTTTTGTTGCCTCATTCTGTTGTGTATTTGAAGGAAAAGAGCAGAATAAGATGACTGCATAGTGCAGCACTTGCTCTAGAATTGTGTTAAAAAGACCTTTGCTTATTTTGGTTTTGTATCTAAGCAGGTCAGATATATGTTATGGCCTACAGACATCTAAAACTAAGTGCTACCCTCACTCCCCATCTTTAAAGCATAACTTTACAGCTAGCCACCTAGACTTTGTCAGGTGCAGCTTACAAGCTGAAGCAGTTAACTACAAATGTAACTTTAATGTGCAAGATGCTTTTGCTTATATTTACAAGCTTTATTTGATTCTTTCTATGCCAAGGTGTATGTAGTCTTCAGAAGTGATTTGCAGTAAAATAATTGAAAGATTTTTTTAAACTTGTGCATGCATTTGCTGAAGACACTATACAAATATTTAAAGCAGCTAGAAAATATACCATTTTTGAGAAATCATATGCTTAGTAAAGACCAGAGTAGAAGTTGCATCAGTCTTTAGTCCTCTTTTACCTATAGTTTTGGTTCTTAACTATGCTTAATTTTTCCACTATTTTTCTAAGTAGCATAAAAACTTCTGGCCTATTAGAAAAGAGACCTTTATACACTAAAAAAACCTGTAGTTTGCTCACTGTGTGCTCCTTTAGCAATGGAGTTTTTGAAAGTACGTCTTGGGGTGGTAGTACTCTGGCAAGTCTTTGCTACACAGAACTATCTGCTCTAATGGTGGTGGAAAAAGCCTGCTTTTCCACCAGCTTATTTCAATTCAGCAGGTGGTATTAGTTTTTTTAGTAAAGAACTTTGCCAGTATAACTACATCCGTGCTAGGTTTTAGCTGTTGTGCTAATTCATACCTCATCCAACCTAGCTAGGCTGCAAAATTGGTGAGAAAAGATTTGACTTAAAGATATGTCAGTTTTCCTTAGCTCCTTCTGAACTCTTCAAGATTTTCATGTCTTCAGCATATATACTTATGAAATACACTTTGTAGTATGTACACCTAAAAAGTTATCCTTAGCTATAGTTTAAAATGCATGATGTAATACCTGATCTGTTGCTACTTTCACTCTAAAATTTGATTAAACCAAGAATGGGTTTTTTTGAAGTGATCAAATATGTTGCTCCAGAATAAGACCTATTTCCATGCCAAATTGCACATTTTAGTTTTCTTTGGGTAGAAGAATCTTTTTTGTTTGTCTCTGTGTGATACTTTTCAACTAGTGAAAGTTTTGTCCCCAGCCAAACCCAGGGTTTCATGAACAATTTAAAAAAAGGGTTCCAGATGGAAGGGTGGCTCGTCTGTAAGTGCATGTAATCTCAATGTATAACATTATAAACTTTAAAATTATAAACATATAAACATTATAAATGTTAGCATACTCTTCCTTTTTTCATAAAAAAGAAAAAAACCTATCACCCAACAACAAACACCAACCAAACACACACTTAATTATTTTTTAACCTGTTGGCCAGGCTCCTATTCCATTTTTTGTGGTATCAAAGTAAAAAAATGGGTTCCAACCTTCAGAAGTTGAGATACAGAAAAGAAGTGTCGTCTGCCTCTCTACCAGTGAGAGGTGGTAATGAAAGAGGAAGAGGAGAGAGTATCTTGGTTAGCAACAAACCCAGACAACGTGAAGGGGTTTGTAGCTCTATTGGCCACAAAGCTTAAAAAGTCACGACAAGACAACTTCTCTTTTTCATATTAGCAGCTTGCAAATCTGTTAGGATATTCCTGGCAACTATACCTAATGTTCAGGTGTAAGACCTTGTAGAACTTGTTATTAAATCCAGTTACCCAGTTGTATTCACAATTAACATGCTTCTTGACTGATTGTGCCTGTATAGGGATTCTGCCCAGGCGATTGCACTTTTCCTCAATAACATATTGAAGTCCATATCCACAGTGTTTCAAGTTCTGTCTTATTCCAGCTAATCAGTAACGGCTGTTGGGTGAAAATAGCAATGATGATACCAATGGCGTGTAGTTAGCTTTTAGTTTTCAAGACATAATACAACAAAAGTTGATTCTTTTTCAGTAGACTAGCACCCTAGCTGAGTGCTTAACCTCTTTTTCTAATGGTTTATTTGACATTAACTTATGTTAAAAACCCAAAGTCTTACAAAACAAGTCCACGTTGAAACTTAAAATTGCATATATTGCTTAATTTTGTTATAAATAGTACAAGGAAAATAGGATATTGTATACCTATCTTTCCTGTCTGACAATGTAGTATTTATTTTTATCTGTCTGTACATGCAGATACAGTCAACTCCCTGTACAACAGATGAGCCCTAGCTAATGCTACTGTGATACCTTTTAGCTATGGTAATTTAAGGTAATGCTGCTTAATTTAGCCTGTGATGGGGAAGGCTTAAGATCATTTGTATTTGCTTCAGTAGTATATGCACATAGACAGCATTACTGTAGCTCAGATTATTCACAATACTTTAAAACACAATAGCCTGTTCATGTGTTTGTATGCCAAACTTAATTGTGCATTTTTTGGTATAGAAAATGTCTTGTAAATCTAAAATTCAAAGCCCACCAGAGGTAAGTGCATTTTAAGGAACAGAAATGTAATGTGGGACATGAGTGATCTTGAAAAAATCCAATTGCAGATCATCAGTGGAAAAAAACTTTGGAATTGTGTAGTTTGATTTGCCAGCTTATCCAGACTTAAACATTACATGGAAGTTGTTAGACAGGAGGAGTCTTTACAGTTTGAATCTTCGTAAACCTTTTCTTGTTTAGATTTATTCCTCTAGGATAGCCTTAGAACATCTTAGACCAGTGGTATGTCCAACCCTGAACTGGAAAGAGGAAGTGTGGCATTGCCCATTGTCCGTGAAACAGGAGGAACTAGGGGCAAAGACACTGTTACAGCAAATAGTAGGAAGAAAATAGACTTGCTAAACGTGTTCCCAAACTTCTTGTTGAATGAATGGGAAGCAAGTAATTAAGCTGACTTGAGGAATATTTTCTAGCACGGGCTAATTAAGTTATTCATCTGTAGTAGTATTCTGATGTGGAGATGCTACTCAGGAAGGACCTTTTTTCTTTTTAGAGTGGATTTCCTTTGTTCAGTTGTAATGTTTCTCAGACTTTGGGGGTTTATCTTTCGTAATGTAACACCTTCCCTCTGATCATGCCAACCAATAGCTTCCTATCATTAATTGCTGGCAGCAGTGTGGTTTTACAAGGCAAGGGTGATAATTATTAGCTATGGTTGAAAATGCTTACCCTTCTCACCCTAGGGAGCCAAACTGTTGCTAGCAATTAAAGGTAGTTAGCTGTTCCCTGCCTCATGTAAACATTTGCAGCCAGTAATTACTACTACTTCTCACTTCTTTGCCCTGGAGGAACTGCACTCTTCCAGTAATGTTTTGTAATAATTTGGTTTTGTTGTTTTTTTTCCTTAAATTTCATTTTAATTGTTGTAGTTTAACCTTATTTTTCAATTTAAAAATAATTGTGATGTTTTTGAGCTTTCATAACTCATTTGGAACTTGTAACCATATTGGGAGTTGCAACTTAGTTTGAGAAATACTTGCTAAAGGATTATGAAGTATTTAAATGCTTTAGCCACCCCCCGCCCCCGAAGTTCAGTATATTGAACTATCCCTTCATCTGTATAGCTGAACAGGTTTTTTTTACCTCGTAGAAAGAGTTTAGGGAAGGCAAAAATGTAATTGCTTTTGTAATCATTTAAGAGAAATGGTCCCCCTGCCAAGAAATTGGGTTTGTGTGTCTGTGTTTTAGGTAGATATGTTAGTTCAGTTCAGAAATGATAGTGGATGCTGAGTTCTTGCTTGTTTCAACATGCACTATTCTGTCTCTGTTGCTTTATTTGCTGCTCTGTGTAGAGGGCAGGGATGTAGCAAAGTTGATATGCTTGTTCAAACTGCTCAGCCTTTTTGATCTTTCTTTTCCTTTGAATCTCTCCTCTTGGCAGACACTTTTTCCTGTGTTTTTTGGATTCCTGTAAATTCAGATTAGGTTTCTGAATCAGATGCCATTTTGAGCATTGAGAACAAGTGTAATTTAGAATTATTTTGATGGAAATACAGTGAAATTTATTTCCAAACGTTAATATTGTATTGTCCATCTTCTAATGTCTATTTGAACAATGAAATCCCAGCCAAGTAATCTCCGGGTGATGTTTTATAGTAGATAATGAAAGTAAAATTTTCATTTAGTCTTGCCCACTTTTTAGTTTTTTTTCATACCAGTAGGCCAAGAACTACTGGTATATGAAGTCATTGTTTCTGTGTTGCTTTATGGCATAGAATTGACCATTGTTCCTCTCCCCTGCCCTCCAGTATGGTCCTTCATGAAGCCTAAAATACAGTTTCTTTCTGTTGCCTGGAATCTGAATCGCATTGCAACTGAAACAGCCTCTCTCCAGGTTGGCTCAGTTCCTCTTTTGTTTTGGTTCTCCTTTTCAAAATATTTATAGATCACCTTTTATTATGGAGGATTAAAAGAACCCTTTATGAATAGGAATGCGTTTGGACACTGGGTTGTAATCCACTAGTCTGAGGCAGACTGTGCCCCTGCACTTGGCAGAACATGGAGAAAGATGGCGAAGCTGCCAAGGAAACTGTTACTCTTCATTATGCATTTATTTTCAATAGCCAGGCTAAGAGAAACACATACTGCATTCAAACCCTGCCCTAAAGTCCAACGTTATTCGTATGTCTGGCTTCTCAGACCTTACAGCTTTGCAGTTTATGATATTAGTAGTCCTTCTGAATTACTAAGATGGTACGTTGCCCAACAGTTGAGTGATTCTCCCAATAAATAACCAATATTTAGATTTACTGTGATCAAGTTTGCATTTGAACTATAGGAGGACTTTGTGCCTACCTATCACACAGTTTACCAAATTTCTAATTGGTACAGCAAAATTCAGTCTTGTTTATTGTTACTAAAGTTGGTTACCTTGATCTTCGTGGAGTTTATTGCCTTTCTAGCTCATAGTCAATGTTGGTATCCTTGGGTGCGGGTTTTTTTTTTGTCGTGGTGTTTTTTTTGGTTTAGGCAAGTGTGCTACTAGCGACTCTTCTCAGTTTTAATTCTTTCCAAAGCTTTCAGGCTAAAAGTTTTCAGGGAAGTAGGTGAGGGAATCTGTTTAGGTTTCGTTTTTTTGCAGCCATTTTATGGTGGTTTTGTCCTGTGTCTTACAAATTGTTTGTGTGTGAGTGGGGAATCTTCTCCAATTAGATTCTCACCTTGTTTCCTGAGGAACAATTTTAAAAATGCATATCACTGCTAAGATTTCTAAGGTACAAGATGAAGTAAATATCCGAATAAAGGTAAGTTAAGTTTTGATTAATTAGAAAGTGGTCTATGTCCAGATGATAGTTGCATTTTCACATCAAAAAACCACAGCAAAAGAAAAACAGACCAACCCCTGCAATCTGATCCAATTGTTGGTATAACTAGTATAAAAGACTCTGGTCTAAATACGTGCATACATGATGAAATATTTCTTTTGGTGGTATTTACCATCTAGCTAGGTACACGTTGGTTTGAAAGCACAGAGAAATTTAGAGAACTTCTGTACGTTACCTGTTTGAAAGTCTTTAACAGATTTTTTTTTCCCCAGTGTTTAATTTAATGTTCATATCATGCTTTATAAATAGTTTCATTTGTAGAGATCATTACCGATATAATAGAAATGTCACTCCTATCGAGGCACAAGTACCTCCTGCATGTTCACTTCAAGCATGTTTTCTTTTCTCAAGTTTAAGTCAGTTTCTAATGCATTTATTGTCGTAATTCTTGTCTGTCTTCACTTAAGATAGCAGCTGAAGTTAGTCCTTTGAATATTAACTTGAGCAGAAATGTTTTTCTCATTGAGTTCTGCTGCAATTGGCTATGCAGTTCTATCTGATTTTTAAAGCAAGTCTTCAGGAGATGAGTCTTGGCAAATTAGAACTTAAAAAGAGGCATACAAAAGCCGACGTTAATTTCTTGTTTGATAGAAATCTCAAGGGAAGTGTTAGAGTTCAGTATTATGATGTGATTGAAGGTATCTATTTGAGAAATATGGATTTTTCGTTTTTTAATTTTTACAGAATTCCCCAGTTTATACTCATATTTCAGTGGCTGACTTGTGATGGAAAGTTTTGCTTACAAATAATTAGTAGTCCCTGAAGTTTATTTTCATTTTTTTAAAAGATGTGTTTATTATAACCAAATAGTCAGGATTGAAAGGAAACAGTCTCAGATAAATTTTACTTGCAAATTGTTTCCTATTCCACCAATCCAGAAATCATATCACAGTGTAATACCTATTTTAGTGTAGCTTTAGATGAGGGTTGTTAGGAGTGGCCTGGTTTCTCTCCTTCTTTTTCGTAGCCCAGGAAGTATCGACTGGGGATGCTGGATGAGAGGATAGTTCCGGTGGGATCAAAAGCAAGAAAATCAAAGAACCCTATCGGCTGTCTGGCTGACAGGTGTAAAACAGGAGTACCCATCAATATGGTTTGGTGGAACAGAGTCACAGAAAACAATTTACAGGTAAAATTATTTTTTACTAGTCACTTTTTCAGTATTTTGGATGCTTTATTTTAAATTTTGGAAAATGTTAGAAGCAGTTACTCCAAATATGGATTGAGATTAGATCAAATATTTATTTCACAAAGTAGGCATAGTGGCCCTCCAGGAGAGTGACTCAGATGTTTTATTCTCTTCACCCACTGCTGTGCTATGTACTCTGCCTGATTATGTTATAATCTGTGGAGGAGGAGCAAAAGTAATCATTGAATGTGTTTTAAAAGCAAACAAACACAACCTTTTAATTTAATTTTCACATGAGGAAGGTTTCTACTGGTAAAATTAGCGATCTTCATTAAAATGATTGATAATTAATGCAAATAAATTTCCCCAGTACAGAATTTGATGATTTAACCACTATAATCAGAAAGTGTAAATTCTTAATTTTTATGTTGGGATAGTTTATATTTCTCAACTTGTGTGTTAAACTTCATTGTTACTTTATTTCTGAATTTTCTTCAACTCCTTAAGAAGGGGACAGGTACAGCTGGATTTGAGCATATCTCATACAGAAGTAGCAGGTTATCCTTGGGATGATAATGAAGGATAATTCTAGTCTGGGAGGAATCTGCTTGATGTCCCTTAAGATCAGGTTTAGATGGAAATTATTATAATGGTCAAAACTATAACACTGCTGCTATTACTGTTTTGCACTTGTGTGGTGCTTTTGATTCTTCAGAGATCATTACTTTAGTCTTTTTCTGTGAGGGTTATGTTCTTTTTGATGGCTTCTCAGTGAAATGGGTAAATTGACAATAGACATATAACTAGAATTTGTGGCACCTTAAGAGTTTCTTTCAGTTTGCCAAAGTTCTGCCATGTAAGGGCTAACATGAAGCTCATAACAGAGCCTTTCCATACTAATACTAGTGTTGCACTGCTTGATGTTTGGACATCTTTGCATTACTGAAACTGGGAGTCGTGGGCAGTGTGGTGCAGGCAAACTGATGCTACATTGCGTAGAGGCATTTAGGCTTACGTCTGTCTTGGCCCTTTTGCTGCAGGGGAAGCAGCAAAGCCACTGGGGCGGTAAAGATGAAGCATAAAGCAAACATTGGTAGAAGAACCAGGCATGGTTGCACAGGAGTGGGTGGAGCCAGTGAAGCACTACTTTTCCCAAGGGAGAGAAGACTGACGGATTGAATTTACTATGTGTATCTAATGGGAGTGCAAACCTTAATTAGTAGGCAGTTGCTTTGAGAAGAGAAACATAAAATTGGTTTTCAAATTTCATGTGGATGTTAAAGGGCAGGAAAAGCCCCATTTGTACTCATGTCCTCCATTGTTTTCTCTGCTGTTTTGTGTCGCAGTAAGGTTTGTCGTTGATCTACTCCAGTTAGAGTAGAGCACAAAAACTTAACATTTCTGGATGCCGGAGAGCTAGTAGTCTGAGACTTGGAGCTTCTGGCCGGGACCTATTGTCTTTTCAGTAACTATGCCCTCCAAAGTTGTGTTGAAAGTGTGGCAATGAGAAGCTCAAGGTCCCCTCAAAGTTAGTGGCAATAGCTTGGTATTGGCTGCAGAGCATGTGGCTTTTGAAGGATGCAGTTCCAAGCTCCTTTATTGTGCCAGAATCCCAGCTACGTAACTGACTTAAACTGTGTACAGCATAAGATTTTGTATTATGCAATGCAATTACGTAGCTTCCCATGGAGAAATGGGGCTTCAGAAAAACATGTATATGCATATCTGGTGGAAATAAGAACAGAAGGATGTTCCAGCCGTGTGAAATAGAAGGGGGAGGGATTGCAGAGAACAGTGAAGTCTGGCAAGAGTGAATGGGGAAAGGTGTAAGAACAAGTTGCAGAGGAGATTATGAGGATATATAAAGTTGTACGTAGATGAGAAACCGAATTTTATCTTGATGTTTTCATTCTGATAATTGTAAATCTTTGTATTCTAGTGTGAACATTTTCCAAGTTAAAGCTAAAACAAAGCTCAAAAACTTCTAAAAATCGGAAATTTTAATTATAAAAGCACAAAAAATGGCTGGAGAAGTATGGTACGTGACACTACTTAAAAACAGGTAGTTTCATGCTGACATTTCAGATTGACCTTGTTTTTCTACTTCAGTATGTATATAAGCCACAGATAGCATTGCTCTTCAGTATTTTGAAGTAACAGGCTGTTTAGAGATTTTTTTGTTTGCAGGTGTGAATATAGTTTATACAAACTACATTTTGGCTGATGGTGAGTGCTAAGCAATGAGTAGAAAGGTTAAATTATGATGGAGGCACATCTGTTTGAGGGTATCTTTTTTTCATTTATGTTTGAAGATGAGAAAGCAGAATTACATCTCAGAATTGCTGAGGGCTTGCAGTGCTGGGCAGGTGTTGAAGCTCATGTGTCTATTTGAATGTCCACTCTTCCGATGGTTTAAGATGTGGGAATACACTATTTCATGGTGCAATGTTTAGAGATTTTTGTCTAAAAAGTGCCTGTTTTTGAAAGTAAGGTAGTTCACAACATGCATTGTAAAACAGTATAACTGTTCCTCATGCATGGCTATGAATTTATAATCCAGATCTATTTACTTTAAATACTGTGTTACACTTACACGATTAAAAGTGGAGTCCACAGAGTGAATTGTGTTCTGGGTTGTGCGTTAAAAAAGCAAAAACAAACCAAATCAAAGTGTGTTCTTCAGTGATATGTCCTACCCTATGTTAGGAAATATCCTGAGCTACTACACCACTGTGTGATACATATTATAATAGCAAATGGCAATTCTGCTTAAAATAGTAGGAATAGATACATTTTTTGTTATACAGATTGGTTCTTAAGCACCATGAATAACTGATATTTTTGTTGTTATATCTTGAACAAAAAAAATTCATAGAATTGAATTTTTAAAATATTTTGCATCAAGAACATGGACTTTTAAAACTTTATAGTTTTTACATTACTTTGAAATATTTTGTTAAAGAAATGTGGAAATATTCTGAGTCTTTAAAAGTTTACTTTTTAGTGACATCTATTTTCTAAAATGTAGCAAAACTTTGCTAGTAGTATGTCTGAGCCTGTGTTCTGGTTCAAAAAAAAAAAGTCTTCAGCCAACAAATTTTACCCAGTTTTAATGAAATTGTCTCTCCCTCTTCTGAAAGAGCAGTAGAGCAATATGGCTAATAATGTTGATGAAATTTATTAGAGCTTGTTGTATGGATGATGTGATGACTTGTCACAGTAATTGCAATAAGGAAGCACGGTGCACAAATTCAATAGTGGGGGGAAAGAGACTTGCTTTGAAGCCCTTGGTGACCTCCAGTGTCTGCTGGGCTGCTCTGACACCCCAGAATGTGTCCTTCCCTGATGTCATAGTTAATAAGGAATCCTCCTGGAAACAGAGGGATTGCGGCGATGCTCTCAACATAAAGTGAAGCTCCTTATATGGCACATCTGTCCATTATAAAACAACAACAAAGAACCCCCCCAAAACAACAAAAAATAACCACACATTAAAAAAAAGTAACACTTTTGCATGTTTTTGGATTCCTAAGAGATATTCTGAAAACTATGCCAAAAATAGACTGGTAGAGGACTGCCCTGCTTATAGCACGGGCGTAGTTTAGTGGTGGTTTTCTGTAACCATTACAGGCTTATGCAATTTGGGATGTCAGAACAGATCAGCATGAATTTGGAGGTGAAGGAGAACATAAAAAGAGAACAAAAAGGCTTGTATCCAGTTTTTAGCATGGTAAGTACATTAGCATATTCTTCCGAAATAAAATGAAATCGGCCTACTTTTTGCTTTAGGTGGCTAGAATGTGGAACCAGGACCAACATAATGGAGTAGTGTTACAGCCACTGAAGCAGAGGTGGTGGTTTTGCTGCTGCTGCTGTACAGCTCTGTGTTGTGTCATGAGATGCTGAACTGGAAATGAGAGAGAGAGAAGGGTGTTTTCCAGTACTCCTGTGGGATCCCTGCATGACCTTCCAAAGGCTCCAAAACTTGTACATGCTTGTATTACAGCGTACTTCAGTACTCCATGGTGCTTTGAGGATTCATTTGTGAATGAATGCAGCAGTGGGGCCATGGGAGTTTATCACTGAGGAGCATAGAGAAAAAAGCATATGTATTGAAATCGATAGTTGACGAAACAGGAATTTTCATCTTCTGGGCTATGGAAATCTGATATGTGCAACTCCTCAACATACAGTAATGCTGCATGCTGCTGTGCAGTCCTCCCAGCAGTGGTCTTCAGCTGAGATCCTTGGCTTGCTCTTTACTTCCATCTGCACCTTCCTTTAAGGAGCCTTGAATTGTTTTTTGGTGGTACCCACAAAATGTTTGTTTCTTCCCCTCCACACTATATTTTGATTGTATTTCCTTTTATATCTTTAAAAGCATAAAAGCCACCAGACAAATAAACTCTGTGCTGAATGGTGACAGAAATGAGTTGTTTTATAGTCCTCCCCCCCCATTTTTACTTCTCTTGTGGTACCATCCTTACTAATTGCATCGTGACTAAATTCAGCCTTCGTTTGGAATGTATTTGTATGTGTTTTGTAACATTTTGCATTCTCTGATGTACGGAAGTATAGAAGGTTTTTGTATGTGGAGCTGTGGATGGACTCAGTTTTGTGGTCTGTCTTTGGAAGTTTCTTTGCAAAGGTGACTGAAAAGAGGCTCTTCTCTCTTTGAGAGAGTACAGACATAAAGAATCTGAAAATAGGATATTTTCATGAAATTTCTTCATGGAATCATTCTGGTAAGAATGCATAATGCAGGTATTAATTCAAATAATGCCTAGTGAAGTTGCTTCCCTGCTTTAGTTTGACAGTATTTTTATTAATATACTGGAAGAAGGGGTGTGAGATTTAAACTGGCCAGGTTGAGAGGAAAAAGGAATGGTGGTAATTTTAGTAAATGTTATGAGTTGGAAGTTACTTAGGTGGGTTTCTAGGAACATCTAACACAGCTGATAAAGCTGTACTTGTTTGTTTAATGCTCTTCGTTGAAAACATATTCATTAATGTTTTGAAATAATTTTGTATGTGCCTTTTTAAAGGACATTTGCATTTGAAACTGAAAATAGTCTTTAGTTTGTTGCATAGTCCAGACAGTGCTAGCTGGCTTTGTGTTTCTTGTTCAGGCTTTAGAAAATACATTTGCTGCTTTTGTTTTTTAACATCACAGTATTGCATTATTATTACATGTCCTCTAAGTATTTCTTGCATGTCCATTGTTTTAATTACTCCCAAGGTTTAATAAAAGTCTTCAATACCTGTTTTCTCTACCTTTTTTTACCAATCCTGATTTACTCAGATTTAAAATTTTAAGCCTGGTCTAGCATGAATAAGTTACTTTGAGATGAGGAATTAATGACTAATTAAGTGAAATTTGTTTTAAATTTGTGCTTGTAGGAAATTTAAACATAATACAGAATGAAGAAAATGTTTTTCACCAATTAGATATATATTATTTTCATTCTTATCAAAATTAAAAAATTTTTTGCTCAACTTCATTTTGGGAAGTTTGGTAAGATTCTAACAGAAAAAGTGTAGAAACACCCTGTAGCATTTTAAAACATAGTCCCCTTTTAGACAGATTTTCAAGCTTACCATTGATCAAAATGTAAAACTAGCACTGGAATTTACACTTTGTGTTATGAGTTGCCAGAGTGAAAGTAGGATATTTTTCCAGACCAGGAACATAACTATTTGAATCATTGGCCATTAAGAATGTGGCTTCCTAATTTTGGCATATTTGCATGCACATTGGTGCAGAATAGGTTTGAAAAATAATGAAAGGATTAAATATTAAAGAAGTAATAGTGATATTCCATTCCCTCACTTAGTCTAGTCACTTATTCTAGCCTATATGCGATGAGTGTGTTTTAATTATTTTGTTGGAAGGAAAGTGTATGCAGAAAAAATAGTGTTTGACTTCAGATGAAAACTTGTGTGCTTTTAGAAATGTTTTAAGAACTGCAGCTTCACATAGATGTAATGTTTTTAAATGTGGCCTGGAGCTTAAGCTTCGAATTTTCTGACAAAGTATTAACTAGTTTTGACCACAAATTATTAAATTTTGTTGTAGTAGTTTATGATTAGTTTATTCTGGCTGGTGGCTGTACAGCTCAGGTATTTTTCTGTATTTAGAAAACAGCTTGAATGTGGAAAGGTCTTTTAAAATTGGAACCAAAATTTCAATCACTTTTACCAATGGGGAAAGTCTTGGATTACTGCTTCATGTTTGTAACATCACAGAGAAGTAGAACAGGCTTTTTTAAGTAAAGGGTCTAGCTGTGCAAATCAAGCTGTTTACTCATATAAAATGCTTTCATTGAAGTTATATAGAAACAGCTTAATCTTACCAGGCTTTGATTCTGATCCTGAATTGTGACGCCAAAAAATGGAATGAAAACCGAATTTCCATCAGGCTTGACCCACTGATGTTCGTAATTCTACAGCAGAAACCCAAACTGCTCTAGCAGATTCCTGGGTTTGACACTCTCACTTGGAGAAACTAAACCACCTACCAGTTAAAGTGGAGCTCTCAAGCAGCTTCATTTTAAAATGATGATGGATATTTAAGTAACTTTTAGAGACCAAAACTGGCCTATGAAAACTTGCAGAATGCATTTAGAAATAAAAAGCAGCCCTGTTCTGTAGGCATTGATTGAATCAGTTGGTGAAAGTGGTAAGAGTTTAGCCAGAATGGTATGGATGGGATTTTGGGAACGCTCTCAGTTGCTCTAGGAAAGGCTGAGGTTATCTTCCAGAAGGTGTCTTTCTCTCCACTTGCATGCTTCAGTTTTTTTGCTATGTCCTGTCCTTGTCGCCTAGTTGACACAGTATTTAGGTGTGGTAGATCTGTGGATGTGTAACGGTTAGTTTTAGCAATGGAAAAACGTGGATCTCATGTAGTTCTTTGAAATTATGTGCTTTTAGCAAGGTGCTACAAATTCTGTCCCTTGCTCTCCTGGTTGTTTTGGTTGATGATGGCTTTTCAGCTGTATCACTATTTGGACAAATTCTACTTGGCTGTTTACCACCTTTGTCATTTCCTTCAGTTTCAGTGCAGATTTGGCTGAATTGTTGCATGCCAGAGTTTATCTAGAGGAACACCATTCTCTTAGTTATTCTTGTACCTAAAATTCAGATAAGTCTAGAATATTACCTTTTGAGTTTAAATGTACCAGTTATTTGTTTTCAGTCTGTATAATGCAACTTACCATTTGTTTTGCTGCGTTAGTGTATACCTTAGCAAGTTTTCCTTAACTAAATGCAATTGAAGAGTTTTAAGATTCTTATCAACTTTTTACCCATGTAAATCTAAGTGTTTTACTTCACCAGTCTACATATTTGGTTATAGCTGTTCTTTGAATATTCACACACATGCACATGACTAATATGTAACATCATCAGGTGGTTAGAGGTTAAAATTTACTGTGTGATTAAAGGTCGAATATTCTTACTATTTGCTTTTAAAACCAAGCATCCTCTTTAATTTTACAGCTTTTAGAATCCTTTTTCTTTTCCAGTGTTATGAACTACATTAATACTATGATATTTGTCTGAAGTATTCAAATAAAGATACTAAAAAAAAATTAACACAAAAAAAATACTCTTCAAATACTTTTCTTCACTGTGTAAATTAGTGTTTTGTAACCACACTTCTTTTCTAATTTGGCACTAACTTAACTTCTCTGATGCCACTTTATTCATATTGGTAACAATCAATATTGGTAATTTAACTAACAGTTGGTATATCTGGTCATTTTAAAACTGCCTAAAACCAAAGTGATCCAATATAATTTGCTTTAAAAAACCATTATGGATTATCTTAACAGTATCCTTAGTCTATTGGAAGTTTTTACTGTCTTCTCATTTTACCTCTTTTGTTTAGACACTTTTGAGAGGTACTCTGAAGATTACTTAATAAACTTAACTTTGACAGTTAATAATCTTCAAGCTTTTCCGTGTGTTCATGTAATAATTGGTTTTATTTCTTGACTTAATTTCTTTTTTTCTTCCACTAATGTATTTTTGTAATTGGCTGTCCAATAATAAGCTTTTTGCCTTTTGAGCTCTAATCAGGATCTTGTTTTTCTAACCCTCCCTACCCCAAAACATCGTCCCCCCCACAACTGCAAAACCCTGTGCATAGATTTTAATAGAAATTAAAAGTTGGTTGTGTGATACGTTTTATGTACTAATAAATACTGAATGTTTGATGGTCACTCTGCTATTTGTTTCTGTAGTACTAAATTAAACCTCGCTATTAAAGGTGCTTCATAAATGGGATAGGTTATACCAGGAGTTAATGTCACAGAAAAGGAACATACAGCGCTATTTGAAATAGAAGCAGGGATGACTTCTTTAGTAGGAATCATTTTTACTGCTTTAATTTGAAACTACTACTTAGTTTGAGATGAAATCTCCAAAGTCCCGTAGGAACAGTCTGTGCAGCAGTGGCAAGGCTTTCTCAGTGTCAAGTCTGTTCTCCAACTTTATAATGTAATGCTTATGGAAAGCCTTTTGCAAAGTGTTTGTATGAACTCATACATCAGCTGTTCAAATGGAAGGCTTGCTAATGCTACTTCAGATGTAAGCTAGAAACATGTTTAAATTTGTTTGTGCAGACCAGCTTCCAGTATCTGCTGTTCTTTCAGCAAGCTGTATGTAACTTAAAAATATCCTCTGCACTCAGTAGGCTTGCCTAAAAAGTATTTTCTACCAAATAGGCACTGTCCATATCTTCACATTTAAAATAAACATTTAATTTACGCTTGTTTTTAAACAGACACCAAATCCTTCTGCAAGTGAGTTTATTCCTAAAGGAGGATCAACCTCCAGGCTGAGTAATGTATCCCAGTCAAGTATGTCTGCCTTCTCTCAAGCTTTGTTCTCTCACCCCTCCATGGGAAGTCCTGCTACTGCTGGGCTAGCACCAGGTAAGTTGAGAGTAATGATTTTCAGTACAGTTGCTTCTTTTAACTTAATGTCAAACATAACCATGTATAGAGAGTGATCAGGTTTATCGGGTATAAATGTAGCAACCTCCTGCTTTAGCTCTTAATTTGAAGACAGTCTTCAAGCATATAAAAGTGCAGGAACTTGGGATTTATCTTCCACTAGTATGAAAATCACACTGCAGGCTGTGAAATCTGTTTAACCACAGCAGCACTAAAATTAACTCAGCCAAACTTTTACTCTGCCCTTTTTGGGAAAAAGGGGTGCTGAGTTATCGCATACTGTGCTCTATGCGGTCCTTGCCAGAGCAGTACCTGAA
The DNA here is from genome assembly GCF_034638445.1 of Ciconia boyciana. Taxonomy (NCBI): domain Eukaryota; kingdom Metazoa; phylum Chordata; class Aves; order Ciconiiformes; family Ciconiidae; genus Ciconia; species Ciconia boyciana. The sequence goes on along the minus strand of NC_132934.1, from coordinate 196,992,017 downwards.
GATGATTTAAACTCCCCCTCTTCTAGAAATGCACTGCAGTCTACAATGAATCTGTGCTCTGATTACCACACATTGATCTGCTCTTTTGATTTGTTCCTAGAGTATGTAATCTAGAAGTAATTATTTTCAATGTTAATGAGTATATATGAGGACTTAATCTCAAAAAACAAAAACTAGAATATAAGCTTATTCTAAAATAATTTGCCTTGCAAAGTTGTGTTAATTGTTATTGTATCTGTCATATGTAGTTTCACTTTTAAGACCAATTTATGATTATTTCCCATGTTTAACACTCTTACTGAAATGTGTTCCATGCAGTTATACAATTCTGAGTGACAAGATTTTTTTTTTGCACTTAAAAAGTTCAAGCTCTTCATGCATCTTTTGGACTTCTGATCTTAAAAAGTTAGCTTAATTCCAATTTTTTTTTTTAAATAAAACACAATAGTTTTAAGATACAACCATCAGGACATCTGGATATTACACACCGCAGATCCTTTAGCAAGTTTCTGTACATACCTAAACCTTTGGCAATCTCTTGCAACGGACAAGAAGCGTTAGGTAGCTGCCAAAAGGCAGAGGGGAAAATTTTGTAAATGTTTGGGTTTTTTTAAACCAGTATTGGCAATTACTATCTATTAAACTGAACTTCAGTCTTTCCTGATGCCAGGGGATAAATTTCAGTATCTATGTGAAAGAAGACAGCACTTAGCTTGTGTATTATAACCATCGGAACAGGCTGGGAAAGTGATTTATGCTTCTGCTGACCAAATGAACATGTTGCAGTACTGTGTCTGATTCATACTATATTGTGCTGTCCAGTCTTATTGGAAAACTGTTGTGTTTATATGCTTCTCAGCCTTGTTACCTGGATTGAAAAGTGTATAAAGGATTAAATAGAATACAGTAAAATGATCTACTTTTGGAAAGTGTCCAGAGGGATCTTGGAGGGATCCTTCACAGTCCAGTTTCTTTACTATCTGTAAGTAATACTTGAAAGGATAAGTAACACTGATCAAAGAAGTTCGTACAACAATTTGAGCTCCTAGAAACATAGTTTTCAGCATTGGCATCTATCTAGGATCAAATACTATAGTTTATGGATGAGAGGGATGGGGGAGTATTCACAAGAGCTAACTTCAGGCAAAGTTGGCTTGTTTCCTTGCTCTTCCTGTAGAATTAAAAAGAGAATATAGTTCAGAGTAGACATCTGGGTTGGGTGCTCTTAACTTCTCTAGAAGCTTCTTTCTCTACACTGAGTGCAGAATTCTCTAACCTAAATGTCATGTGTAAATAATACTCATAGACATTTATTTTTATTTAAATGGTTTATCTGTCAGTCGTATACATCCACAAAAACTTCTGTTCCTCAAGGTGTTAGGAGGTGCTTTTTCTAAAAGATTAGGCTCTTAAATAAGAAAGCAGTACTTATGTGTGGGGAAACTCCATCATATAGGTTATATGGGATAACAGGATAAAAAAATTTTTAAATGGTATGAAATTTTCATTAAAAATTATTGTTGGGATTTATTAGTTTTCCATAAATGAAAACAAATTCAAGTGAAACCCATGTAAAGAGTTTGTAAGACTTTTTCTTTAAATAAAGACAAGTCTCCTTCCAGTTAAATGGTGTATATTCTTCAGTAGAGTAGCTTTCAGGGAACATGTGTAAGATACAAGCATTTGCACGAGATTAAGATTGCTTATAGTAGCTTACAGGGTACTGGAAGAAATTAATATTTCATAATAAAGAAGGAAATGTAGTAGGAAAGATTTGTTAAAATTTCCATAGTTTAATTCACCCATAACAAAGTAGGTAAATGATGAGAACAATCCTTTGATTTCCCTCTTGAGGATGGAAAAAATTAAGTTCTTTCACATCTCTGATTTCTGAGATTTCCCTAAAGGTAGGTGTAAATCAAGATCGCTTTTGACGTCTAGTATTTCATAGATAACTGTTCACAAAATTGATTGTCCATGGCAAATATTTGTTCTGCCTGTCTTATCAACAGTGCTGCAGAAATACTGGAAAAAAATGACAACTTAAATCTAACATACTTTAATAGATGACTTGTATCCACACCTGACACATCCATTAGGGTGTAGCACAGAAGAAGGTTACTCCTACTTTTACATGTGTGTTTACTTAGATAAGTGCTTTCTAGCATAATCTCAACACAGAATCAGTCTTCATCTTGGTAGCCTTTAATAGAACATGAAAACATAGTGAGATAAAATGCAACTTACACAAATAGCTGGAGAAAATTGTCCTATTGAAGAGCTTTGAACATATCTCCTTCACCCTCTCCAAACCTTTGTTCCTTAAGCTCCCCTGGATAATACCCTGTTTTTGCTCCTTCCATTCCCTTGTTTAGCAAACACATCCTGTTTATCGTTTGTATGGGAAATGTAGTGAGTTGTTGACAATATGCAAATAGTACTTTTGCTAACAAGCTTAGCTTATCCAGTTCTGTGTAGCGGTTTCAGAGTAATAGTGCTATTAAAATACCCAGCAAAGCATATGAAAGAAATTCATGAATGTCATCGAAGTGATAAGACATCATTGCTGTGTTAAACTTGAGACAGAACAGATGTATAGCTCCCCGCAGAGAAAATCTTTGGCTTGGGTTTGCTAAAGCTAGGTTGTAGCTAGAGAGTGATGCCTTTGTCATCGATGGAAATGACAGCAAATTGCTGTTGCTTCTGTATTTAGTCCAAGACAGGCTCTGAGCTTATGCAGAATGTAAGAGATCACGTTTCTGCTGCCAGTCTGAACCTGCAGGCTTAGGAGCTGGGAGCATGAAGGTGATGTGCTTGTGTCCAGTTGACACGTCTCCATTCATGACAGGCTACAAGAGTGTGGCTCTCAGGGATCATGACCTCCGCTGGAAATGGAGCACTTTCAGCTGAGGTGGTTTGAGTGGCCTAAGGCACTGAGAGCTTGTTCTGACCGCCTGTATCAAGTACGGTGCAGCCATTCTGCTGAGAAAGTTCCACAGCCATGCCAGAATAATACAAGAGAGGAAGAAGACAGAGACTGACCGTAAAATTAGTTTTATCCCAAATAAAATTGAGGAGAAAGAACTTATGACTCCAAAGTTGTTTAGGGAATTAAGCAGGTTTAATTAACTTGGAAATACACAGCTATAATGCTAATGACCTGATAGGGCACTTATAATAAAAAGAAATATATAGTGAATTTAAGGATGCTGCTTGAAATAAGTTATTGAAATAGTCTGGTTTCAGTATTTACTTCATTTAGTCATTCCTCAAAATGTACCTAGTAGTCTAGAGTATCTGCAAAGTACAAAACATTATAGTAATAAAATGGTAAATGCTTAATTTTTGACCTCTGAATGTGTTACGAGCCTTAGAGGCATAGGTATGTGGTTGTAGGTGAGTAGATTTGTAGGCAAGATAAGAAAGTATGTATAGAAAATTTATTGGATTCCTCTGTTTTTTTAAAAAGTATTTGTTGTGGGCCAGCTGATTTGTATACATGTGAGCTTAATGAAATCCTGCTTCATTAAGTTGTAAACTTCCATTGAATCCAAAAAACTGTAGACACTGAGCCCTTAATGAGAGTTCATGCTCGATGCCCTTTCTTTGATCCTGTTTATCTGTATGAACTCTCAGATTCAAAATACAACCTAGTTTTTAATTCAAACACATTGCATGCTACAAAGCTTTATTAGAAGCCTTAATCTTATATCTTTGAGCACTGTCTCAAATGAATTTCAAAGTCTACCACTTCCCTTTCCTCAGTCAGAATGAAACTTCAAAAATAAAAAACAATGCAAGAAGTGAAAATATAAGAAAGAGGGATATGTAAATATGACCTCTTTCTCTACCTAAAATGAGAATAGCAACAGGAGCTCCAGGTATGTGTAGGTAGCCTGTACAGTCACTGTGAATGTTGTGAAAAGACCTTCAAATCCTGCAACCGTTTCCATGCTGGTATGATACCATGACAGCTGTATACCATGACACTATTTTTCAGATGTAAGTAATTGTGAAGTGAAAGAAGCCCTTTCTCCTTGCAGTTTACCTTTCAAGATAGTATTTGACTTCTTCATGGAGGATATTAAGGTTCACTGAGACAAGGAATGGAGAACCACCTTTACTAGTAGATAAGTCTCAGGAAGGACAATTTGAAGCAGGCTTTTTGGTGTTTGTCTTAGTACTCCTGTTGGCATTTTAATATAGGGGAACACTAAACTGTTTCATAGAGAAAGCTTTAAAATGTGTGTGGGTTTTTTTTTTTGTTCAGGATTACTGATATGATTTTATATATATATATATAAAAAATTAGATTATTCAAACCCGATTTTTTCTTAGGCCTTTAAGTGAATAAGTTTATATATAAATTGCGCTGTTGAAAACAGCATGTCTGATTCTGCGAGGGGTGGTTCCATATTTACCACATTGTTACTATCGTATGTTCAGTACTATCTTTTTCTTTCAGTATGAGTCAGTAGGAATGTATGTTCACCTTTTAATACAGCCATTTGCCTTTATTTTCCTCTAATTCTATTTTGTTGTGGTTAAATATTAATATTGGTAAGATTTTAACTGATTGAAATACTAATGAAGTTGGTGAGATCTGCTTGAGTTTGTGCACCCAATTATTTGCTTCTGTAAGTACTTAGCTATGCATCAGTTTCACTGTACTAAAAGTTTTTCTTTTTTATGTGATATTGGACTTCTAATAATTAATACTTATTTATTTAGACTCTGCAGAATTTAATGCAGGTGTCTCAGAAGAATCTATCACCTTGAATATTTGCTGCCTCAGCCTGTTGGTACCCACTGCAGCACTAGCAGCAAATTTCTTGTAACTTGTAGTATAAAACCAAACTGTAGTCAAGCTTCTTTCATATCTTGAACTTACTATGTATATTGGCAAATGAGAAGCCTGTATGTTCTTCCTACCGGATGATTTTCATTGGACTCTGAATGTCCTTACAAAATCAGATCTAACTGAGGCTGGAAGAGCATTTGAAAGGATTTGTGTAACTCTGACTGTCCTGCTTTTCTTTCAATCTTGCATTAATACCCAAGCAAAAACATTAAGGATTTATATTTATAACTATTCTTTGGCAGGAATAGATTTTTTAAAAAGTAAATCTTACAGTGGAAATTGTTTGAAATTGTATCAGTAAGAACCGCTAGGGATAGATTTTTTTCTTCTTTTCTGAGAAACTTTCAGTAGAAGATCACAATACAATTTTAGCAAGGTTGCAAGTCATCACTTCCATTTCGAAGATAAGATTTACAGTATACTGTGTCTTGTATGTACAGTTTTTATTTTAAAGTATAGAAATCTTCGGTTAATTTTTCATTAGTATACATGAAGGATGCTGGGTTTTTTTCCTGGTTCCTACAGTTGAATGTTTTATTGGGGGGGGGGGGGGGGAAGTTTCTTGAAGCCAGTTATTTCTATCTGGGTAGAGATTACATGCTTGCAAGGACTTCAGTTCATACTATGTTTTATTGGAATAAAGTGAAAAAGACTTATCAATAACTTTCCTTAGATGAAGAGAATCCCGTGAACATCATAGACACAAATTGTGGAGCTGCTTCAGTTTTATTGCCATTTTAATTAGCCATCCTTCAAATTTTAATAGTAATATATTGTTTCCTTTGAAATTGCTCTTTTCCTACAGTGGATTAAGAATGCATTCATGTTTTAGTCTTTTTTTTTTTTCCTTAAAAATGTAACCATCTATACAGTACTGTTGAAATATTTAAGTGTTAGTCACTCAAGGCAACTTTTACCTTAATGGAAACTTTCTTTTGTAGCATAAACCAGTGCTATCACAATGCATAATGTTTTACAGTCATACAGTTCATTTGTAAACAGATTTTTAGGAGACTACTTATGTTACCATTCAGAAACACTTTAAAAATTAAATGTTCAGAAGTGCCTATTATAATTCACATTTTATTAAGTTAATACACTAATCAGCAAGCAATTATTCCACGATATTGCTTATCTATAAGGTGTGTGTACACACATATGTACATGTATTAATATAAAGAAAATTTCTGGCCCAGAAAAGTCTACACTTTTTATACTTTTATAATTTTCATATTCTTGTATTTTATATTTTGATATTTTATAAAAAGATAAATGACTGAAGAGACCCAACTAAAGAGAAAGGATTAAGATTTTCTTATCGTTTACATTTAAAAAATCTTGTTTATTTTGTTGGAGCTATTAACTTTTCAAGAACAAAAGGAATAATTGTGCTGAATTAATACACATAGTTTTTGAGACGTCACAAAAATAAATGATTGGAGCTAAATGAAAGGTTACAAATATTCTGTTAATATCATTAGAATAATATAGCTTCAAAATAATTTTTCCCCAACTACTGATTAAGCTATTAATACTAAAATTGTTATCTGGTTTTGTGGTTTGTTTAAAAAAAAAAAAGTAAATGTAGGAGGGATGCAACTACTGTAGAGGCAAGACACGAGTGTAAAAACACTCCTACACGTTACTGATGATGCATATTGAGAACTCTGCATACAATAACTCTTGATTGAAGTAACTAAACTAGCTTTTGGTAACTAAAAAGTGTGTTTGCAAAAAAAAGTTGCTCTTGTTTTTGTTACTCAGGTATTTGCTTAAATTACTGGTTACCAGAGCTTATAAATGAAAGTAATTTTAAGCAAATGTCTGAGTACCAACTGAATTCTTAATTAGAGAAGAATTCCCTACTGTCCATAGAGCATTAAAGATAAAAGTTGTGTATCTTGTATCCTTTCAAAAAAAGAATTTAGTATGACTAATACGGTTCTGACTGTTAAAGAAGAGAAATTACATCCCAATCTGAACTGAGCAACAATAAGTTTCACAGATGCTCTCCTTTGTATTAATCTGAATACCTAGATATCTAGGATCTTCTACTAGTAATACTAGGAGTTTTCTGAAGGGTAATATCTTCCTCACCCCAGAAGGTTTCTTTGATATCTAAACTTTTATAAATACACGTCTGAGAATTCTGCGTACAATGACTCTTGAAGTAACTAAACTAGTTTTTGGTAACTTAAAAGCGTGTATGCAAAAAAGTTGCCCTTGTTTTTTCCCACTAATGCACTCTGTTTAGAAGCTGAGCTTCTCAAGTTTCAGTTGAGTTGCCTGTCTAATGTTGAGGGTGAACACCAGTCAATAAAATAATTTAAAATAAATTTTAAAATCTCAGCATGAATGCCTATCAGACTTCCTATTCTGAGAAGTTACCTATCTTTACATATCAAATAGATCTTTTGGAGGATGATTTTTGAACATAATAATTATAGGAAAATAGGTAATTTCTCCCCTGAAATTATTAAAAGTAGTGTATTGTGTATTGCTTATTTCTGTGCTGTAGTTACTGGAGATCTAACTCTAATACTCATTCATAGCTGTGGAGTTGATTCTAGTAAAAGCTACACCTGTAACTAGGTGAAGTGAGTTAGAGCTTGGCAAATTCCATTGACTGCTCATGTAATTTATGTAAACATTCACTTACCATATAGTCATTAATATTTTATCTTTTTGCAGTTTTATTAAACTCTCTTCTAGACACAGCATTAATTTGATTTGTCTCACCATTTCTACTACTTTTACATCTTTCATTCCAGTTCTTCATTTGTAGATCATAAGTTCCCAAGCCCTTTCTCTCTGAACTAAGCAAAGATTTTTGGGAAAATTTATCTGTTCACTCTTGTTCTTAATGTTTTACCTCTTAACTTTTCATATAGATGTAGCAATCCTTAAGCGTCTCACCTGCTCAGAATATTACTGGTAGTGAAGGCTGTTGTTTGGTTTGGTTTTTTTTTTTCAAATTGCTAATTTTTTTGGATGGCAGATTTGATGAATAATACCTCCTTGTGTTTATTTAAGGAATGTCACTGTCAGCAGGATCTTCTCCTCTTCATTCCCCCAAAATAACTCCTCATACATCTCCTGCTCCTCGAAGAAGAAGTCATACTCCTAACCCAGCAAACTATATGGTGCCTACTAGTGCCTCTGCTTCTGTTGCTAATGCTGTGTCTCAGCCTCCATCTACTGGCCAGGTGATCCAGAAGGAAACAGTGGGTGGAACAACGTACTTCTACACTGATACAACTCCAGCACCTCTCACAGGAATGGTATGTTTGCTTTTGATACAGAAGTGTATGGAGTTTCCAAATGCTGAATTGGTTGATACTACAGAGATTATTCTTAACATTCTGAAGCCCTTATTCTGTATGAAGATTTGGCCTTTTAATTGTTCCCCGAAATCACTGACATCTAAGGACCAGAGAATTTTTTTTGTATTTTAACTTACCCCTGTGTAGAGTTTTGGGTTTTTATTATACAGCAGTAGAAAGAAAGCATTTTATGTATATCTCAGTGGATACATACATAATGAGAAAACATCAAAAATTGAGTTGTTTTTTTTTTTCCTGATAGGTTAAATAACTTACACTTACAGTGGAGGGGAAAAGGCAGTTACAAAAATGTTAAAATAACTATGTACATACATACACCCCCCCCCCGAAATCATTAGTAGTGAATATCACATAAAGAAATTGTAATGTATCTGACAATATATTTGTAACATGTACTGTGCATGAAGACTTCGTAGTTCAGTAGTTCAAACTAAAAGGGTGACAATACTCTTCATTTTCCCTATCCTTAAGGATTTTAAACTGTTTCTTAAAATGTTTTGTTTTCAGGTATTTCCAAACTACCACATTTACCATCCAGCTGCACCTCATGTTGCTTACATGCAGCCAAAAGCAAATGCACCTTCCTTCTTCATGGCAGATGAGCTCAGACAGGTAAGATGATAGAGAATTTAAAGGAAAATCGCATATCTTGGCAAAAACTAGAAAATCGCCAATAATAGAAGAAAAAAAAATAGCTAAAAATGGAAGAAAAAAAAAATTCAAAATCTGTGCAGTCAGTTTTCCCTGTGGAGAATTTTTAAAATCAAGTCTATAATGGATGGAGTACAACAGAGGGTGGGGGCAAGTTGCAACATATTTGACTGCAATCTAATCTGCATGCCATGATTTACTATTCAGCTAAGTATTCTTACTTCTTGTATATTGTTTTGGTGTGCATGAGTTCATTATTGTAGCATTCCTTTAAGTTGTAATCCTATCCAGTTTTAAAGTCTTTTACTGAAATGAAAGTATATGCAGGTGTTATTTGATGAGCCATTCTCTGAGGGCTGTCTGTGACTTTTTTGTATTAGATGGGCATAAATCGACAGTATTAGAGGGGAATACTGTCGGGGTCTGACTACCCTCATTCCAAACTGGTCAAAATGGGCCGTCCGATGCGGATTGCATTCGATGGCCACACAAACGTGTCTGATGGATGTAGGACTTTGTGGGACTCGGATCATGACGCATCATCAACCCCGCCTAAAGACATTAATTACTGGTCTTTACCCAGGTGGATGGGCCACCTTTACTTAACCCGGAAAAGAAACATGTATATTTACTATATATGTTTGTTAAATAGCTTTACTGTAGTAGGTGCCTCTAGCTCTAGCTAATGTGTCTTCTGCAGCTCCTTCCTTCAAGAATTTATATATTTTGTCATTAATGTTTTCAAGCTAGTGGTCTTCTCCCCTGCCCCGGACACTTGCATCAATTCCCTATTTTAGCACAAGTAGCTGGTACTTCAAAGACAGTGTACTGTTAACTTATCAAAAATAATGAGCTGAATTATAATGTTCAAAACTTGACTTAATTTGTTCTTCAGGAACTGATCAACAGACACTTAATAACTATGGCCCAGATTGATCAGGCTGATATTCCTGGTAAGTGTTTTTTATAAACTAAACTGTGATCATATTATTCTGCAACCATATGTATTCAACAATATTAACAACATCTTGTAAAAAACATCGCCTGTTTTTAATTTTTCATGAAGCCTTAATCATCCTGGGCTGTGGATAACCAGATACAAAGTATTTCAGAAATATGAAATTTGTTTCTTGCTTCTCTTCTCTTTTTCTTCTGTAATTTTCTTCTGTTTTGAAACTCCTTAATGGTTGGGAATACTTAAAATTGTTGAGAAAGGAAAAATCATTATGGCAATAAAGCCTCATCAAGAACAGTATTGTATTACTTTGTACTTATTCCTTTAAAGGATGCATGTATTTTCAAAGGCTGTATATAAACTAGCAAATTATTTTGTAAAGTGAATTGGTGGGTATGTCAGAGAAGGCTTTGTACTACTTGTCAGGCAAGGGAAGCATATACTATTCATTGTAATTTGGCTTTTGGAGAATTTACAATTGACTGTGTTCAACTTTAAACAGATCACTTTTTTTGGTTGCAGTATCCTTACTTCTCAAATGTGTGTTTAATATGATAATGATACAATTAAAAAAATGCAGTTTAGTTTACTAATCCAGATGAAGTGCAAGTGTATCTCTTCTTGCAAGGGTGATCTTTTAATCTGATGTGTAAACCTTCAGCACCTCCCTCCCTCCTTCTCTCCCCCCTAAACCAGTATGTTAAAGCACGTAAGATTCAGATTTGCTTTTTTTGTGATGGAAACGGGGTTCTTAGTGGTATGAAGTCTGTATGGAAATTTGTGCTTATTTATGAATCTGTGCAGGAAAAAAAACACCAAAGAAAGGTCATTTAGAAGGGTGAATTTTTAAGTCAAATGAGAAAATGGCAGATGGAACTGTGCATCTATTCTGTTGATTTTACTTGGTGTAACTGTTTTTCTGAAGACAGTTATTTTAGCTCTGTGGAATCTCTTCCAGGAGCCTATATATTGGTATTAAAGCAAAAATAGTGAATTTTAACTTTACGTGCACCTAAAAGATGGTGCAAAGAATTTCTGTATTAATGACAGCCATTCTAATCTTCTCTGCTGCTGCAATAACTTTCTCAAAGTCAACTGACGCCTAATATGTTTCTGTGTATAAACTGATTTTAGCAGTTCCTGCGGAAGTGGACAGCTACCACAGTCTCTTTCCTTTGGAACCACTGCCACCACCCAATCGGATAC